>NW_025391916.1:0-5362 GCF_016433145.1 Gracilinanus agilis | reverse complement strand
ATATATATATGTTATTCTTATAGATTATATATTTATATTTGTATAGGTTTATATATGTATAATTTTATGTGTATATCTAAAACAGAGGGTGCCTATATACAGTATATATACTATTTTTTTAATTTTTTATTCATATAGTTTATAAATACATTTTTTAAAATTCATATAGTTTATAAATACATACATAGAGTTTTTAATTTCTTACTGAGCAGAAGCTGCATATTAGTACTCCAGAATGGGAATTGGCCAAATTCAAAAAGAAAGTCAAGTAGCTAATTGGAAAGAGTCCTAAAGGCTCCAAATTCTTTCCTCTATAGCAACATAGAAAGTCATTCCTATTTAATTAGTTAGGCCAATGTATTTGAAAAACAATTAAGAATGCAATTTAATTTTGGTGTTTGGTAAACATCTAGGGATTCATTCATTGTGAACTTGCGACCTCCTTGTGGAGTTTACTTTGGAAAGTATCATTAAACCAATCAGTTAGAACTTTCCAAATGTACAGTCTTGTCGTTCCATCCATCCACCCATCCTAGATGGGCACCTTTGCATGTGTACAGGGTTTCTGGGTGTTGATGTAGAAACTGTTTGTTTTACTGCTTTTCAAAAACAAGGTTTGCCTGAATTAGCTCAATTACAGCGGCAAATGACTGGGAATGATTGACAGCCCCTGAGCCAGCTGTGGTAAGAGGGGATGCTAGGCAACCCTCCTGTGCACAGCTGTCAACACATCCCCGTCTTGCCTAATCTGGGCCCCACCTGCTGACCTGGTACTAGGATTTTCCTCAGTAGAAACAACAGGGATGTGACGTGAATCAAACTATTTAAACTATGTGTTATTTTAAGGGAGGGGGGCGCCGAGAAGGGAGCCCAAGTAAATGATCCACCACAAACATCAGGCTCAAAACCACCGAGCTCATTTTCCACACTGGACTCTTGTAAATTCCCAGCTCAAGAGGCAAAATCCTAGTGAATTAACCCAGGATGCCATCCAGCCCCTCCTATTGATTAGTCATTATTTTTTCCCGATGAAACAAGGCCATGGGACCAAAGGCCACGTACAGTGAAAATGCAGGGTTGCTTCGGAGAGCAAGAGCTTTCAGACAGCCACTGCTGATTGACCATCTGAAAAATGAGTTCTTATTGAAATACGGTTAAAAATGTAATTTAAAACAGGCTCATGCCTAAGAACCAAGCAATAGAGCCAGAGTGCCAGAGAAACAAGGCACACCCTGAATCCAAATACAGTTACTTGATAAGGCTGCTGGTCAGCTAATAAATAATGCAAGCATGTCTGTCAATAGCCAGCTCTTGATTGCACTGACATATTGAGCAATAAAGATAGAAAATGTGTATTTTTAGCCAGAAGACTATATAAAAACGAATAGGTAAAACATGCACACCAATCTCTTTCAGAATTTAGGAGCTGATATACTAGAAGAGAGCAAAAATCTGACCCCAAATAATGAGGAATGTTCAGTGCTTAGCTTTAGTCAAGTCACTTAGCCTATCCAAACCTCAGTTTCCTCATCTGAAGAATATATGTACTAATATTTTTGAATCTGGTTGGGGTTTTTTGGAGGAGGATAATTGCTTTTTTTTTTCACCAAGTACTGTGATTTCTTGTGTATTTAATTCTGTAATTTGAAACTTCCCCGTACCACATAGGTACCAACATAGGTAAAGAACTCCTCTCAAACTTTCCATCTTAAAGGGTTGGCTGGGATTTTTAGAGGCTCGGTGGCTTGCTCCTAGACATACAGCTAGTAAGTATAATAGGTTGGCCTTGAACTTGGGTTTCCCTTATTTCAAGTCCAGTCCTCAATCTACAACCCCATGCTGGAGTTCCTGACTTGATTTTTACCCATAAATATAGGGGTTTGAGTTAGAAGATATGTAACATACTCTATGTCTGTGATGACAATGATGTTCGGTTGTTTTTCGGTTGCATCCAACTCTTCTTAAAAAAGATACTGGAGTGGTTTGCCATTCCTTTTCCAGCTCATTTTATAGATGAGGAAACTGAGGCAAAAAAAAAAGGTTTAAGGAACTCATCCAGGGTCACAGAGATAATAAATATCGAAGAGTCGATTTGAACTCAAGAAGGGTCTTCCTAACTCTAGACTCTAGTCTTTAGCTGCCTCATTTTTATGTTGTGAATCTTACAGGAAAAACTCCCCACAGTGCAAAATGTATGGGGAATTATTGTGGGAACTTCCTCCACCTAGTCAAAGTCCAAGATAGATAAGACTTGGGGAGTGGCCTGAGGCACATGGAGGTTAGGTGACTTGTCCAGGATTACATAGCTAAAATGTGTATCTGCCTAAATCCTCTGAACCAGACTCTTTCCTTTAGGATCATAGCTTTAGAACTGGATCTTGAAGGTCATTGAGTCCAAACATCTTTATTTTACAGAGAAACAACAAAGGCAAGAGAGGTTAAGTAACTTGGCCAGAATCACACAGTTAGGGGGCAGCTGGGTAGCTCAGTGGATTGAGAGCCAGGCCTAGAGACGGGAGGTCCTAGGTTCAAATCTGGCCTCAGACACTTCCCAGTTGTGTGACCCTGGGCAAGTCACTTGACCCCCATTGCCTACCCTTACTACTCTTCTGCCTTGGAGCCAATACACAGTATTGACTCCAAGATGGAAGGTAAGGGTTTTAAAAAAAAAAAAAAAAAGAATCACACAGTTAGTAAACCTCAGAGGTCAAACTCCAGTCTTCCTGCCTCCCAGTCCAGTGCTCTATCCACCATACCATCCTACCTCTACACACACTAGACTGATTAGTTTCTGGTCTGAAGCAAAAGATCTTCCACAGATTTTCAGTTCAACATAGAAAATAGCCTGATCACCTATATTTACAGACCAAAATCTTATTTTCTACCACTACACCAAAAAAGATACTTTATTGCAGTTACTAATAGGAGACAGTTTAAAACTTGTGCTTTTCCTCAAATTTCTTTTTGATTTTTTTATGTTTTATTTTACTTTTGTTTCCCAAAACTTAATTTTATTTTTATTCTGTTGCTTATTTTGTTCTACAGTGGAATATTTTTGTTCTAAATTACAAAAATGTTTACCTAAGACCAAAGATTATGCATAAACAGTTACAGTCATCTACATTTACAATCCTACATTTATGACTATGATATCTATAGCCTCATATTAAATCCGTGGATAGGTACGTGCATACAAAAAGTAGCCTGTCACTTATCTAGAGCTCTTTTATCTTATTTCTTTGCCAGTGCTAAATAGAACCAGTAGGCAGGAAAAAAAAGTCTGCAAGCATTCTGGGATAATCCAAATAGTAACCCAAAGCCCATTCAAGAAAGTTGACACACTACAGTTAGAGGAAAATCATAATGGGGCAGTAAGTCATAGATTTACTCTGTTTGCACATAATTCCAATAAATGTATATTTACAAGACTATAGTAGATTAGAAGCAATAAATTAAAGGGATGGAGGTAGGGAGCAAGGGGGGGTGAAGGGTTGCTAGAAGTGGGCACTCTGACAACATCAAACTTTGATGGCTGGTAGCTTGACAGCAGATGATCATTGGCTCATAGTTTGGGGGCCAGAAAGAACCCCAGAAGTCATCTAGTCCAATCTTCTGATTTTACATATGAGGTAATTGAGGCCAGAGAGGTGAAATGATTTTCTCAGGGTCAAATAAGTGATAAGTAGTACAGACAATTCAAAACTGAGATATTATGGCTCCAAATCTAGAACTTTCTCAAGTACGCCATTCTGCCTTCTGGGAAAAAAGCATAAAATGCCTGGAATCATAGTCTTAGAGGTAGTAGAGATTCTACAGAGAAAAAAGATAAAACAAAGCAAGAAACACAGATTCATTTCTATTTATCTGTCAATTGCACTCAGGACAGGAAAGACAATGTCTACCCAGAACCAATCCTGGTTGTTCCCTATCATCAGAGACAACTGATAGTCAACAGAAGAAAAATTGGGGTTTTTATGTTTGCACACAAAGTTTATCATCCACTCACAGATAATTAGAAGTTGGTATGTATGTGCACAAGTATATGGGAGTGCAAACAGAATAGGAAGGCAAAGAGATAAGGAGGGGGGTAAGAGGAGATCTTAAAATTCAACTGTATTTAATATTTTTAAAGACAACTTTCTCATTATACTATTGACTTTTCTATTTTGACATTTGTTCAAGATAAATCAGAGAAAGTCTCTTTCTCCGCTCGTTCGGTTTTCAGCAGTTGTAACGGCCCTTACATTTCCAATTCCATTCCCCAGCCCTTTGTAAGAGCCTTGTCAATAACTATCACTATAACCCTTCATTTCTCTCCCTACTGATCCACTTCAAAGCTAAGGTATATCTCTAGCAGAAGAAAAACAGGCTGCCCCAGCCACAGCTGAGTGCTGGCTTGACTATTAACTTCATGTTTGCCCAATCAGGGATTTCAGACGCCTGTACTGCCAGCATCAGCCATATCCCATTTTATCTGTCTGTCTTTCTCACTTCTAAATTATTTCATAGAATCATATGATTATAGAGCTGGAAAGGTCATCTGGTGCCTGCACCCTGCTTCCCAGAAACACATTTATTCCCCATATTTACTACTTCTCTAGAGGGGAGGCCAGGACACAAATAAGAATCAATCAACAAGTATTTATTTGCCAGGCACTGAGCTAAGCACAGGACATACAGAAACAGAAATAAAGCAGTCTTTGCTCACAAGAAGCTTCTATTCCCAGGGAGGCTATATATATTTATTTGTTTGTTTTTTTATTTATTTATTTACATATATACACACACATATGTATATATATAGTTGTTGTTCATCCTTTGTTTGGAAGAGGACCAATGATATGTGATGTCTTTTCTTGCAATTGGATTGAAGTGAGGCAGAGTTATATAGTCATCGGTTTCACTTTCTCTTCCTGAGTCATCAAAGTCTAGTGACAAGACAAAAGTCAAGATTGCCTGAGATGCAAAGAATGACCTTGACCTCTGATGTCTGATCAGTTTCTACACAGTGCCCACTTCAGCCACCTTCATGGCTGTTGGAACAAACTATTCCCTTCTGCACATTCCACCTGGGGAAGTCTTCGCACGTTTGGGTTGGATATCCCCCTTAACTTGCCCATGAGTTTGAGACCTCTCAGTTGCTCTTAACCTGGTTTAGCCTGTCTGCCTAGTTGGTTTTACCAGGGTGTGGCTGATACAGCTTCTTGGAGCCATAGGTAAGAGAGCCTGGTGAAAAGTGAATACCAAAGGAGGGTAAAGAGCTCTGAAAATAGCTTGACAAGTGCTCACACCAGAGTTGATAGTCCTCCCTGAACACCACACACCTACATACTGAGGAAAGAAAAAAGGAAGGGAGGAAGGG
>NW_025391915.1:0-4098 GCF_016433145.1 Gracilinanus agilis | reverse complement strand
ATATATATATATATATATATTAGAGGAAGTTTGCTTACCAAGGGGTCACTGATACCAATGAAACCAAAGGTGTAATCCCCATATAAAGAATTGCAAGATTTAATTGATTTTCTAAGTAATTAGAAGCCTGATTTCACTCCTACAATGTGTAACTATATGAATGCATAGCAGGGCTCTCACACTACATGCAACCCACTTCGACAGCTGCACAATTTTGCAAGCTGTCGTGTAATGATATTATAACCCTAGCTGTGGTGGGACAGAAAATAAACACAGTTGTTACCAAAAAAATCTCAGAAAAATTAGAATTGGTTTACTCAGCTTTAAGCTGAGACTCAGTGGGTTCCCCAGATTTTTTCCTAATTTCTGTTTATTTAGCTAAGTTTGCAAAAAGGCAGAACAGAATACAGGTTCCTCCCCACTGCACTAGCTCAAAGAATTCAGATTTCTTACCAATAAACTCACAAATAGGTGTCTCCTTCAAACTATTTCAGCAGGGAGGCATGGATGGAATAACAATACCCTTCATACTGAAATGCAGCAAGGACCCTCTTAGCAGATCTTACGTTGAGCTGATTCTCCTCTCCCATCAATAGCAGGATGCAGACTGAGTGGTACTTGAGCAGGAAAGATGGAGCTGCATTGAGACCACAACCATCTCCCCTAATATCCTTTGTATCTCAAGGCAAGCAGTTGTGGACAGGCAGAATATACAGACGAGGGACCCTAATGTGATCCTTTCTAAGGATCTGCAGTGATTCCCAAAGTGGGCGCCACCGCCCCCTGGTGGATGCTGCAGCGATCCAGGGAAGTGGTGATGGCCACAGGTGCATTTATCTTTCCTATTAACTGCTATTAAAATTAAAAAAAAATTAATTTCCAGGGGGCTAAGTAATATTTTTTTCTGGAAAGGGAGCCATAGGCCAAAAAACTTTGGGAACCACTAAAACTCCTTATCCTGGCATTTAATGGTTTCTGGCCTCAAGACCAATTTTTCCAACCTCCTTTCTTACCATTCCCCTCACACAATCACTACTCCAGCTAAACTGGACTCTGTGCTATTTCCCATTCTCAATCTGGCATCTCCTGACTCTGTGCATTTGCAATATTATCTGAATGCCAAACACACGTTTGCTAAGGGACTATTTTACAGAGAACTCACATAAGACAAATGCTCACAAAGAGGTCAGAAGAAGCAATACAAAGACACTCTCAAAGCCTTTATGAAAAACTTTGGGATCAGTTTTGAGACATAGGAGGCACTTGCACAGGACCATACAGTATGGCACGTCCTCATCTAAAAGGGCTCTGGCTCTGAGTGAAGCAGAATTGCAGAAGCTCAAAAGAAACACGAGATGCACAATTTAGGGATATCCCCATCACCGATGTTCATATGGGCTATTTTTGTCTGACCTGTGATAGAAACTTCCCAGCTCATATTGGTCTGATTAGCGACAGTCAGACATGCTGTACATTGACCCAAAAATAACGATGTCATTTTGGTCCCCTTCAAGTACAAAAGGACAACACCATTCCATACCTGAAACCCCTTGACATTTCTATCCACTGAAATTCTTCTAGTCTCAGCTCAGTTTATTCCTTTTTCCAGAGGCTCTTTCTGGAAATCCCTAACCAAAGTCCTGACTTTTTTAGATTTTCTTAGTCTTTTAGATTTCCTCTTTGCTCCCAATCATATGCTTCCTTTTGTTGTACTAATTTGGGTACATGTTGTTTTTGCACACCACTCTTCACCCTCCAATCTTCCCCTAGCCTAGAAGCTCCTTAAGGGCATGGACTTTCTTCATTTTCCATCTTTGTATCCCCAGTGCCTCAGATAGTCCTTCATACATAAAAAAATTCTTATTAAATGTTTGTCAAGTTAAATTGAATTATAACATTCTAGCTTATATTATAGTTGAAGGATGACAGCCAGCTATAGGGGCAGCTAGGTGGCTCAGTGGACAGAATAGCAATCCTACAGTTAGGAGGACCTCAGTTCAAATCTGACCTCAAATGCTTACTAGCTGTGTAACTCTGGGCATGTCATTTAACCCTATTTGCCTCAGTTTCCTCATCTGTAAAATGAACTGGAGAAGGAAATGGCAAACCACTCTAGTATCCTTGCCAAGAGAACCTCAAATAGGATTTGTGAAAAGTAAGACACAACTAATCAACTAAACAACAAAGCATGTTGGGGACTGGAGAGAGTATAATACAAAAACCAGGGTTGTTTTTTATTGTTGTTACTAGAAGATAGGCATGCATAATAAAGACGGATTATGTGGTTCAGGAAAGTGATGGGATCATAGTTCTATAGCTGGAAGGGACCAGAGATGTCACCTACTCTAACCTCCTCATTTTACAATAAGGACTCTCAACCCCAAGGATATATTGGTTTTCCTAGGGCCACCCAGGTAATGAGTCAGAGATAAAATTTAAACTCAGGCTCTTTGAGTTCAGAACCAATAATCTTCCCCTCTGTGGCACGATGATTTTGAATTTAAAATATATACATTTCTTCTTTCTTCTTATTGTAACTCTTGAAAGGATGGGCCACTTGTATGGATCTCTCTCTCCTCATTGGTGGAGACCAATTACTCAGTGCTCAGAGTCTGCATGAGGAATGGGTAGTAGAGTAATAATCAGAGAGAAGAGAGAGAAATCTGGGCTTCTTCTGACTTCCAGATTTGAGAGAAAAGATTTGTTCTGTGATAAAGACTCTGGGAAGAAGGCGACAGGAAAAGGGCTGACCATCTCTATCATGTTTCTATCTTCAGTGGGCTACAATAGCAATTGTGGGGAATTTCCCCTTTAGGTAAGAACTGGGAGTCTCTCTAGGTGGAGCTGATTTGCCTCACTCCCAATAGGAGAGTTCCTTTATTCTGGATTATCTGGTATATATTCTCCCATGTTTGCTTTCTCTAATTTGTTTTGCTATCAATTTGGGTTTTTTAAATAATATTTTATTTTTTTCCAATTACATGTGAAAGCATTATTTAACATTTGTTTTCTAAAATTTTGAGTTCCAAATTCCTGCCTCCTTCTTTCCCTTCCCCCTTTCCTGAGATGGTAAGAAACTTGATATCAGTTATGCGTGTGTGATCATGCAAAACATTTCCATATTAGTCATGTTGTAGAAGAAGACATATGTTTTTAAAAATCCACAAAGAAATGAAGGAGAAAATAGTATGATTTGATCTGCATTCAGATTCCATCACTTCTTTCCATGGGGGTGGATAGCACTTTTTATCATGAGTCCTTTGGAATTATTTTAGATCATTATATTGCTGAGAATTTTGCTACCAATTTGGATAAATAGGTTTATTTGCTATTTACTATGTGTGGTCACTGTGGTATTGGCATTTGGCAAGAAGGGAATCAAGCCTTAGATATAAACCTTGGGACTCACCTTTCCCTGTTACGAAATAGTGATCAGGAACTATACCTTGAATCTAAAAGTTGCATCTCCTGGATTAATGATGTTTAAGGGCACAGATGGATATAATTCTACCATGGTACCTCTACTCTCCGAGGAGAATAAATTGGCTAAAATTATGCTTCTTGACCTAGCAGAAAACAAAGTCTCCCTTAGAAAAGGATAGTGAAGGGAAATGAAATGCTACATGTAGCTATTTTATCTCCCTATGAGTCATATATTATGAATTTAACAAATATTAATAAATCTGAATGTAGAAGAACATAAAAGTTTTCTTTATATAAAACTATGAACCACTGTTATGGAAAAATTTTTTTCTTTTAAGGCTACATAAATTTTTAAAAATTTGCATATTTATTTGTTTGTTACATTAAAATTCTCAGGTCCTCCCCTCCTTCCCTTTCCCTCCCAGTAGTAGAGAAAGCACTCTTTAACAAAAAGAGTTATGTATATATAAAACTATGTCTTGTTATGTTCCTCTTTGTTAGTTCTTTCTCTGGAGATGAACATATACAAGCCATTTTTTAAACAGAATTTCTATTATTGTATATAAGGTTTTCTTGGTTCTGCTCATTTTACTTTCATGTAAGTCTTTCCATGTTTTTCTTTTAATTAACCTGTTTATTATCTTTTATGGAGCAGTATTTTCTTATAAGGCTATA
>NW_025391914.1:0-5718 GCF_016433145.1 Gracilinanus agilis | reverse complement strand
ATATATATACTTATATACATGCATATGAGCAGCTAGGTAGAACAGTGTACATAGAGCACTTGGCTAGGAGTCAGGAAGAACAGAGTTCAAATCCAGCTTTAGACACTAGCTATATGACTCTGGGCAAGTCACTTAACTGTTGTCTATCTCAGTTTCCTCATGTGTAAAGTGGGGATAATAATAGCACCTATTTCCCAGTGTTGTTTGAGGATCAAATGAGATAATAATTGCAAAACACTTACTGTGCTTGGTACACAGTGAGAGCTATATAAATATTAGTTATTATTATCGTCATTTTTATTTTTACTATCAACCCAACATAGATATATATATATATATAGATGTGTCAGCATTTATTAAGTGACTGCTTTGTGCCAGGCACTATGTGAAAGTACACACACACACACACACACACACACACACACACACACACACCCATCCTCTCTGTATAGAGAGATGTGCATATATGTACATGTTCTATGTGGCTATATATATCCAAGATGGAGACTAAGCTAACAATGTTGTAGTGTTTGAAAGACAGTAATCTGACAGAACTGGAGGCCAGTCAGGGTATCTCTGTAGCTCTGCCTAGCCAGAGGAATCCTCGTCTCTGGGCAATTTGAAAGGAAATATCTGACTAGAGAAGGAGAATGTTCTATGGGAATTAAAAAAAAAAAAAAAGTCTTACTTGGGTTTTGTACATGTCACAACTTGAGTTCAGCATTAGGCTAATGCAAGGCCAGTCACCCCATTATCTGATGTTCCCTGTGAAAGGAAGACAGATGACAAGAGCTATAGCACTTCTAGTTTCTAGAGTATGCATAGAATCATAAATTGAGAGCTAGAAAAAACCTCAGAGGTTCCATCAACTCCAAACCTCTCATTTTACAGATGATGAAACTGTGGCTCAGACAGTTGCAGGGACTTGCCCTGGGTCACACAGAGAGTATCAACATAGGATTAGAACCCAGGTTCTCTGACTCCAAAGCCAACAATGTAGTATAACTTATTTTCTTCTAAATTAGATCTTTCGCAAGTTATTTTAGTGCAGTGGCTTCCAAACTTTTTTGGCTTACCGCCCCCTTTCCAGAAAAAATATTACCTAGCGCCCCTGGAAATTATGAAACTATTTATTGAACTCAGAATAGAATGTAATACAAAAAAAGCGTAGCCATCACTGCCTCCCTGGATCACTGCAGCACCCACCATGGGGCAGTAGTGCCCATTTTGGGAGTCACTGTTTTAGTGTTTTCTGCTTTATGAATTTGTTTCCCTCTATACCTAAAGTATGCATAGCCCTACCTATCACCAAGTTGGTGGGGTAAAGGTACTATATTTGAGTGAAAGACACCTTGGCAAACATTAAATGTAAAACCCTATTAATGTCATTATAGTGATTTTTATCCCTTCAAAATATTTAGACTGTTCTACCTAAGTGTAGACATCAACATGCTATAATCAATTAGTATCAGATTCAATTAAAAATTGAATGAGTTGTTTTTGAGGAAGGAAGGAAGGGAGGGAGGGAGGGAGGGAGGGAATAACATTTATTAAGCATCCAAGTATAGTGCTAAGAGCTTTAGAGATATCTCATTTGATCTTCACAAAAACCTGTGGAGGTAGGTGCTATTATTATGATAACCTCATTTTACAGTTGAGAAAACTGAAGCAAACAGAGGTTAAGTGATTTGCCCAGAGTCGCACTGCTAATAACTCTTTGAGGCTGGACCTCAGCTCTTTCTAACTGACCCAGTGTTCTACTCACTACAACCCCTAGCTGCCTATGGTTCGCATTTATTGACTGTTCCATTCCTCTCAGTAACTATGCCAAAAACTCTTTCCCCTTAACTCCCCACAGATTACACCACCTCCTGCCTGTCATTCAAGATCCTTCACAATCTGAATCCAACTTACTTTCTAGCCTGATTTCATCAGACTCCTCTTTATAAACTCTAAGAATCTGCACACTCTTTCTCTCAGGCCTAGAATGTACTTTTTCCTTATCCAAATCCTTGTCTTCCATCAAGGCTTGCTTCCAGTGCTACCACTGCTTTGTAGAAGTCTTCTCTGATACACCTAAACCATATCCTTCCCTCAATTTCCCTTGTGCTACCTATATTTGGATATATGTTATATTCCCATTCACCAGCAGAACATCAGGTCTTCAGGAAGTCAAAGGAATGTTTTGGTTTTGTCCTTATATGGTAGCCTCTTAATAAATGTTTGCTCAATTGAATTCAATCATGCAATTAGCCCACTAGGGAACATTAGATTAAACATCTACACATGTCAGTACTTCAAGCATCTGTAATTTCATTGATGTGCATTTATCCTCCAATGACCCACATCATAGTCCTATGATTTAGTGAGAGTTGTGCCCAAAAACATCATTAGCTGGAAGCCCAGAAGTCAGACTTGTAGCCAAGTAGCTAGAACTTAGTGAGACCTGAACCATTTTAAAATTGAAATGGGAAATGTTTAATAAAGTAAATAAAAATACAAAACAGAAAATGTTAATTTATTTTTCAAAGTCAATATTCAGCCACGGCAATGTCTCAATTTAATTTTTTAGCCCTTTTATCTTCTGTCTTATTGCTTCTAAGACAGAAGAGCAGTAAGAGCTAGGCAATTGGGCTTACATGACTTGCTCAGAATTACATACCTGGGAAGTGTTTGAGGCCAGATTCTATTGAAATTTTATACTTTTACATGGCCTACACAATGATGAGTCTCACCTAACTTAACCATGCTGATCCTTGAAGAGCAGATATACCATCTGTCACTGGGACCATTCTTGAAACCTTTCAAACTTGGTAGAGAAACTCTACATAGTGAAGAATTTAAGTGATCTGAGATCTGAATTATCTATGTAATTGCCTCAATTGGTCACTTTGTACTTCATTATGATTCAGAGGTTTAGTTGATAGAATACTAGATCAAAAAAATTTTTTAATACCTATTATGTGCTAAGCACCATATATAGTCATAGAATCATAGGCTATAAAGCTGGAAAGGATCTTGTTGTTGTTTCTATTACCCCCACTCCACCACATCACCACCATTTTACAAATAAGATTACTAAAGCCAGAGAGGTAAAATGAATTGTCTAGTATCACACAGGTAGAAGGTCAAAGTTTTGAGATTCAAAATTGATTTCTCTGACTAGTTCTTCTACTCTACCATGTAAGTCCTGGTTTCTGAATGGCTATATTCTAAAAATTTATGTCCAATATGTTCTTTGGAACAAAGTTCCCAAGACAGCTTACCATTTAAATCATAAATACCTTAAATATAGTACCATATTAAGAGTTATACGGAACCCAACCATCATGGAGAAATGAGCTCAGAATTCAAAACTCAAATAATCAGAATGAATTCCTCACTGCAGTATCTGTAGGAGTCCTTGATCTTTCTTCACTTTTCCCAGCTTCTAGGTAATGGGAGTAGAGTGCACCTAAGTTTTCAAAGGCTGGTTTGTGGCTCCCAAGGCCTGATACAGGGCCTTCATTAAGAACCTAAAGGGAGTGAAAGATCAGGATCAACCAAAGGGCTAGGGTGGGGAAGCACATGCAAGGAGGCAACTGCAAGGTCCTTAGTCTGGAGTTATGGAGGTCCAGAACCTCACAGGAGACCCAGGATCATAGATTTAAGGCTAGAAAGTATCTTAGAGTCTATCTAGTCCATTCATTTCACAGGTGTAGAAACGGGTGTAGAAAGGTTATGTGATTTAGACAGAGCCACACAAGGAGTCAGTAGTAGAGACAGGATTTGAACTCAGGTCTACCTACTCCAAATCCAGCCTTCTTTCCCACTGCATTATGCTATCTCAAACCTGTGAGGTAGGGTGATGTCCACCCCAAGTGAAGATTGCAGAACAGAAAGAGGAGAATAATTTGTTCCAACAGTCATGAAGGTGACTGATGTGAAGGAGAATTCTTTACTCTATTGTCTATCCTGAGTTAACACTAACTTAAGTACCTCTACTTAGTACCTCACTAGACTAAAGACAGGATTAACTTTCCCTTATCTACTTTTGAATTAAATCAACAAAAGATTAAGCACCCTACTTAGTACTAGGTGAGAAGCTAGCAAGGTACTTAGAGAATTTATACCCTTAGAAATTCAATCAAACCAGGAAACTGTGAACCTTTTTGATTCAATCAGTCAGGAATCTGTGTGAATCTTTTTGATGAGAACTTAACCTTCCAAAGGTGAGAAGTTGATCCTACAAACAATGCCCCCTTGGGCAGTGCTAGGCAATTTGGAAACTGTGATTGACCCCTGTGAAGAGGAGAAAGGATAGGAAGTCACCATAAAAAGCAAACCCTAAACTCCTTCAGGGAAGATTGTCTTTGAGAAGATAATCTGAAGAGATTGTCTTCCAGAGATAGTCTTATTCTTAGAGGGAGCTTAGCTGGAGACTACAGCGTGGTTCTTGGGCTCAGAGCTCAATTTCTACTTGGAGTCTGACTCTTAGATTACTTCATTGGGTGAGTAAAAGGCTGACCCCTTTCCTAGCTTTTGGAGAGACTAGCTTCCATCTTGGAGGAGGCCTCGTGGTTACTCACTACCAGCCTTCCTGGTTGAGAGCTAATTAATCTCTGCCTGGATTAAGCAAACCTGGAGCAAAACATTTAGGTTGATGGGGTAAATAATTTCTCTATCCCCCTCACATTTCTCTTCTTATTTTTTCTTTTCTATTTGTAAATATAAATAAATTTCTGGCTCAAGATATAATAATACTGGTGACTACGTAATTTCATATAATCATTGCTCAATTATTAATTTTAACTTTTACTGTGAAGCAGGTGCTTTGGAGTATTTAGAGCCTGATCAGATATCATGAGTCATCTTGATTTTTGTCTTGCCACTAGACTTGGAAGACTCTGAAAAAAAGGTTGAGCCTGATGACTTTGTTCAACTCTGCCTCATTTCAATCCAACTCACCTGCAAATCAAGCCATCATTCAATGATATTATTGGTTCTTTTCAAAAACATAGAACAAATGTCAATACTTGGTGTGGGCAGTGAAAATGAAGCAGTAAAAGATTTTCATGAAGCAGACACATAATAAAAATGGCATTTAAGTAAGATTAACCCAACAATTGTTAGTAGGAGAAAGGAGAAAATGAAAATAAACAAAATCAGAGTTTAATTAAGAGGATTCTGTGGTAAGTTTGGTGTGAAATGATGACCTGAACTGAAGTGCCGAAAATGAGGATGAACAGGATGAAAGATACCAAAAACCTTCCAAGAAAAAAAATCCACTAGGTCTTGGTGGCCTACAAGAGATGAAGAAAAAGGATGGTCATTGAGGTTTTGGGCTAAGATGATTGGGAAACAAATACAAAAATAGAGAATGGAAACTTTTTTTTGGAGAGGGAATATAATAAACTTGAATATGTCAAGTCTTATATGCTGATTATGATTGATTCATCTAATTGAAAATGTCAAGAAGCCAGACTAAGGAAAAAATATATTTTAAGAAAAAAAGTGCTAATCCAACCAATTTCACTGAAATTTTGAGAAACCTAGAGCAATTGCCTTTTGGCTTTCTTTTGAAAATCATTTAGTTAGCGTAGCTAGAATGCTCAGTGGATAGAGAGCTAGGCCAGGAAATGAGAAGTCTTCAGTTCAAATCTGGCCTACATGCCTCCTAAATGTGTGACCCTAGGCAAGTTGTTTAACCTCCATTTTTTAGCTCTTACCACTCTTCTG
>NW_025391913.1:0-5889 GCF_016433145.1 Gracilinanus agilis | reverse complement strand
TTTGGTTGCATTGTTTTTGTTTGTACAAAAGCTTTTTAATTTAATATAATCAAAATCATTTATTTTACATTTTGTAATTTTCTCTAACTCTTGCTTGGTTTTAAAATCTTTCCTTTCCCAGAGATCTGACAAGTATACTATTCTGTGTTCACTTAACTTATTTATAGTTTCCCTCTTTATATTCAAGTCATTCACCCATTCTGAATTTACCTTGGTGTGTAGGATGTGAGATGTTGATCTAAACCTAATTTCTCCCATATTGTTTTCCAAATTTCCCAGCAGTTTTTGTCAAATAGTGGATCCATGTCCCAAAAGTTGGGCTCTTTGGGTTTATCATAGACTGTCTTGCTGACGTCACTTACCCCACGTCTATTCCACTGATCCTCCTCTCTGTCTCTTAGCCAGTACCATATTGTTTTGGTGACTGCTGCTTTATAGTATAGTTTAATATCTGGTACTGCTAGGCCTCCTTCCTTTACATTTTTTTTTCATTATTTCTTTTGATATTCTTGATCTTTTGTTCTTCAAATGAACTTTGTTAAGTTTTTTCTAATTCAGTAAGAAAGTTTTTTGGTAGTTTGATAGGTATGGCGCTAAGTAGGTACATTAATTTGGGTAGAATGGTCATTTTTATTATGTTAGCTCGTCCTACCCATGAACAATCAATTATTATTATTTTTAATCCTCACCTTCCATCTTGGAGTCAATACTGTGTATTGGCTCCAAGGCAGAAGCACGGTAAGGGCTCAGCAATGGGAGTTAAGTGACTTGCCCAGGGTCACCCAGTTAGGAAGGGTGTGAGGCCAGATTTGAACCCAGGACCTCCCATCTGTGGGCCTCACTCTCCATCCACTGAGACACACAGCTGCCCCCCATCGGCATTTTGATTGCTTGAGTCAGCTTGACCCTGCTCAGCACCCTAAAAGGCGGGCCCTGAGAACACGGAGCGTCCGGTGGGGGCACCTCGGAGCCCTGACTGGTGAGCTGCTATTCTCAGCTTCGAGGGGAGGAGACGGGCTCAGAGAGAGGAAGACGTAGCTGGCGGAGTTGGAGCAGGCCATGGAGCTTGTGCTCAGGCTGGCAATGGCCGGGAAATGCGTGCTTTGGAAGCCTCCCCTTGGCGTCTGCTGTGGACCTGTCATGGGCCGCAGGTAGGAGTACAAGGTGGGACGGCAAAACCGTTCCTTTGGCCTCAGTTTGTCCGTCTGAAGCTGACGGCCGAGAGTCTGTTCTTCCTTTCTTTTTGTTTGGAGCCGCAGCCCCTGGCCCAGCCTGGAGCCCGTTTGTAGGCTCAGAGCTGGGATCTCTGTAGACAGGGAAGAGACTCGTCCACAGTCTCCCCAGCACCGCGCGTCTGAGCTGGGGCCCCGGGGCTGCCGCTCTCTCCGGCTGCTTTCTCACTCTGCTTCCCCGGCCTCCGGGATCCTGTTCTAGGATCGCCCGCGCTCTGGTTCTGTTCCGAGGTCTGGAATTCGGTGCTCCAGAAGCCGAGGGTCCAGAACAGAGGCTGCCAGCCTGGGGAGTGGGAGGGGGTCACCAGGAGCCCCAAGTCAGCGCGTGGGCCCCGCTCATGCTGCGGGATGATGCGATTCCCCGCCGGACGGAGGTCTAGAACTCGGACCTCTCGAGGGTAGCACCTGGCAAATGGGTCCCGATCGAGAACCTTCTGGCCCCAGAAGCCACGCTTTGCCCTTCCTGAGCTCCTCGTCAAGAGGAGAGGCCACGAGTTCTTGGCGGCTGCCCCGGAGCCCAGAGAACTCGGGCGCTTTCTGCAGGCGCCCCAGCACGAGAGGCCATGCTGTGGCCCCCCGGCAAAGGCGGCATCACTGCTCCAGAACCCGGCCCGATCCAGGCTCATCCACCCCTTCCTCCCAGGGATGGCTAGTCTGGGGAAGGGGGAGTGCCGGGCCCTTGGGCGGCCTTGAACCCGGGGCTGGGCTCTCACACGAAGCTCCCTTTTCTCCTCCTTTGGAGCAGCTTCCCTGGGAGCTTTCCCTGCTTTGGGCCTGGAAAGGGCCCTGCCGAGGCCCCAGCTGGGCTTTCCTGTCAGGAGGCCCCAGGGGAGCCTGGGAAGGAGGGGGGGCCCTGCCCGAGTCTTGGTTCCCCTGTAACTTTCCGAGGGCCTTTTTCACTTCCTCCCTCTAAAAGAAGGTGTGTGGTGGGGGGGAGGGGGGTCTGGCTGCTTTGCATGAAGGGGCTCTGACTCACCGGAGGCCCAGGCAGGGGAACATCTGCAGCCTTTCCCCCTCCCCCAGACGCAGGTGAGAGCCTGAGTCAGGAGCACAGACTTAGGGCTGAAATATGGCCCAACCCCCAGAGCCCTGAGGGCTAATGACTTGCCCAAGGTCATATAGTCAGGAAATGCTTGATATAGGATTTGAACCCAAGCCTTCTGACTGGCAATTCAGAGCCCTTGAATTCTGCTGGGGGCTGGGAGGAGCCCTGGGAAGCTGTTGAGGTTATTTCCAGCCCCCTGCCCAAGGCTCAGCTAACACTCTCCCTCCTGAGAGGAGGGGAAGGACCCCGCTGGCTGTGGCCCCAGCTGTGCCCCCTCCTCCAGGGGGCTGCCTTGGTCTCTCCTCATCGCTCTGCCTCATCCTCTCCCTTTCTGGGGCCCCCCATGGAAAGCTGCCTCTAAGCGGTGACTCACGGATGTTGGACACCATCGGCCCCAGGCGCCTCATTCTGCAGAAAATGAGGGCAAGGGACTGGCCCAAGGTCTCTCAGGGAGTGAGGCAGAACAAGGTCCAGGAACACAAGAAGGCCCCCACAAGAAGGCTTAGGCTTTCTAAGCCCTTCCTGGTACCATCTTCTTCCATGCAGAGCAGCCCACCGGAACGTCCCCACATCTGTGGCAGGCAGATCAAGCCCAAGGAATTGGCAGGGGCAGCCGAGCAGGGCAGCCCGGGCACCTCTGGGGGGGCGGCCGAGCAGGGCAGCCCGGGCACCTCTGGGGGGGCGGCCGAGCAGGGCAGCCCGGGCACCTCTGGGGGACGGCCGAGCAGGGCAGCCCGGGCACCTCTGGGGGGGAGGTGGACTTCAGCAGAAATGGAAAGCCTGACCCCTGAAGGTCACACAGCCCCTGGAAGGCAGCCACAGTGCCTGCCTGGGACGTGCCAAGTCTGTGCTGCCACCAGGTGGCTCCGGACCCCAGGTGCAGGCTGTAGCTCCCTGCCTCCCCCCATCTCCGGCAGTTGGGCTGGGTGGGCCTGGCATCTCCCCGGGAGGAGGCCCCCCATCTGTGAGGGAGAGCAGAGCCCCCTCCCTCCTTCCCTCCCTCCCTCCCGCTTAATGACAATAATTAGGCAGCTCCCATCAGGCCTGCAGGGGCTGAGAAAGCCAGCTGGTGCCCTGATCACGGGGGAGACACTGGAGCCCACACAGCCTCCCAGATTAGTGGGGAGACTCGCAGATGAGAGTCCCCGAGAGAGGTGACATTTCCAGTTTTGACCCAGAGGGCCAGGCTCAAATCCCACCCGCGCCCCTCTCCTGGGGGCCCCCCGAGTTCCTGAAGGCAGCGCCCCCCAGGGCTGCCCACTAGGTGATCAGCTCAGGGGAAAGCGCCCACACTGGGCCCCCAAAGGGGCCAAAGGCAGTGGCTGCCCTCGGAGCCTTCCGGCCTTCTCCGCAGATGCCAGCCGTGTGCCTTTGGTCCCTCTAAGAATATGAGCCCGAGAGGGATTCCCGGAGCTCCGAGGGCCCCAACCCTTCATGTGACCCATGAGGAAACTGAGGCCCAGACCAGCCCGAGGACTTGGCCAAGGTCTCCCAGGTGGGAAGTGACCAAAATGGGATTTGAACCCAGGGCCTGAATCCAAACCACTCTCGCCACAGCCCTCCAGCGCACACCTACCCAGGGCCTGCCGTGCCTGGCGCTTTAGAACCCAGCAGGGCTACTGCAGACGCCGCCACTTGGGAGCCCCAGCTGTGAGGCTGGAGAAGAAGGGGGGAGGGGAGCTGTCTGTCCAGATCGCCAGGGCTGTCATTGGACTGGAGCAGCTCGCTCTCCAAGGTCCTGGAGGGCAGGAGAAGGGCAGGGACTGGGCCAGTCACCCAAACTTCCTCGGGTTGCGGGGCCCAAAGGCTGGCCAGGCACAGGCTGGAAGAGAGAAACCCTCCGGGGCCAGGATTTGGGGGTGCAGCTCCCCCCCCCCAGCCACCAGCACAGAGGAGGCGGAGGCGGAGGCAGGCAGCAAAGTCATGGACAAAAGTAGACACAGCCCGGAAGGGCACAGGTTCAGAGCTGTTCCCTCCCCCCTTTCTCTCTCTCTCTCCCTGTCTGCCTCTCTCCTTCTACCTCCCTCTCAGTCTCTCTCCCTCTCTGTCTCTGTCTCTCTCAGTCTCTCTCCCTCTCAGTCTCTCTCCCTCTCTGTCTCTGTCCCTCTCCCTTCCTCCCTCCCTCCCTCTCTTTCTGCCTCTCCCTCCCTCCCCTCTCACACACAGGGACACCACAGGCCTTCAGCAGGAAGCTGCCCCAGGTCTCCCCTCCTAGCAGTGGGGCTGGGGGCTGGGGGCTCCTGGGGCCTTGAGGCAGAGGGGGCGGCTCAGGCAGAGTGACTCAGGGCTCCCGGCTACCCCCAGGAGCCTGGCACAATGGCTGTCTCACACCCTCTCATTACCCAGATAGGAGCTGTCTGCATGCCACCCAGGGCGGGGAGCCTGGGAGATGGGGAGAGGGAGATGGTCTGGACTCTTTTCAGGCCTGGCAGGGCCTTCCCCCAAACCAGCAGCGGCTCCTCGAGTCCTTCCCTTCCCTTCCCTGATCCAGCCCGGCCGGCCCCTGGGCGGCTCTCCTCCAGGAAGCCAGGATGGCTGGAGGAGGAGGAGGAGGAGGAGGAGGAGGAGGAGGACTCCTCCTTCCCTTCCGAACGGCTGAATTTGGAGGCGGAGGGCTTGGTCCAAACCCTTCCTCAGACTACTTTCTACTGTTCAACCTTAGGCAAGTGGAACCTCCCTCTGCCTCAGTTTCCTCATCTGTAAAACAAGAGCTCGGAGCCGGAGGCAGTGGAGATCTCTTCCCGCCGTAGTCTGTGCAGGCAGGGCTGCAGCATTCCCCGCAGCGGGCCCAGGTCCCACCCTGCTCCCTCCTCTCCCAGCCCCAGGCTCGCTGATGTGTCTCTTGCTTGAGCTGGAGCCCTCTCTGCTCCCCCCTCCGTCCCTTAGCCGGGTGACTCAGAGGGATAATTGGCCCCTGTTTTGGCTCCCCCGACAGCAGCCCTTTCCCCCGGTCCCAGCCTGTCCCTCCTGCCTCAGCCAGCAAGCTCTCTCCCTTCTCTCCCTATCCCTGAGAGGTCCCAGCGGGCTGGAGCTGGGAGATAGCCAGGGCTTGGCCCCTCCGCACTGCTGTGGGGGTCACATTGGCCAAAATGCACCATTCTCCACCCTCAACATTAGGGCATTCTTCTTCTTGACTGATTGCCTGCTCTTCCCGACTCGTCTCTTCTCACTCCAATGGCTCCTTTATCGGGCTGCCAGAGCAATTTTCCTAAAGGCCACACGTGACCGAGTCACTCCCCTGCTCAATAAACTTCAGTGACTCCCCATTAGCTCCACAATCTAATATAAACTCTTCCATTCTGCAGTCACAGCCCTCCCCCAGTGGCCCTATCCTTCCTTTCCAGCCTTGGAGCGTCCCAGCCTTCACCCACTTGAAGGCTCAAACGGGATTCATCTCCATCCCAGTCTTTGTCATTCCCTTCCTTCAAACCCAAGGCAAGGGCGATCTTCTCGAGGAAGCCTTCTGGGACTCCTGGCCCAAACAGAGAGGCAGCAGTAGCCTCTCCCTCCTGCTCTGTCTGGGCTTCTGCCTCTCATCTTCTCTTGTGGGGAGAGGGATGGGGTCAGGCTCTCAGGAGAAAGCTCCAGGGAGCCCCCAGAGCCCTCAGTGGG
>NW_025391912.1:0-3663 GCF_016433145.1 Gracilinanus agilis | reverse complement strand
CTCTCTCTCTCTCTCTCTCTCTCTCTCTCTCCCTCCCTCCCTCCCTCCCTCCCTCCCTCTGTCTCTCTGTGTCTCTCTGTCTGTCTCTGTCTGTCTCTCACTGATAGGAGAAGGTTGGGGGGTGAATTTTGATTTCCTAGAATGTGTTATCCCAGATCTAGCCTGCTAGCCAAAGAATGGAGATTTATTAGGCCCTGGGATGCCTTGTGAATAACCTCAATTTTTAGAATTCAAGGACCTGCCTTTTAATGGGGAGAGTTCTGAGTAGTACTCATATTAGAAAAAGAAGAACGTTAGGATGGTCCCCATGCTTTCAAGACCAGGAAAGGGATTAAAGATATAACACGATGAAAGAAGAACTCTAGTCCTTGTCCCTCTTCCTTCCCCTTCTCTGCCCTGTCCCATCCTGGAATTGCTATGAACTATTTGGTCTGTGCAGGTATTATGAGAAAGGGGTTGTCCTTAAGCAGTTCCTAAGTATGTTTGCTTTCCGAGGGCTACCTAAATCACAAGGTAGGACTATAAGTCTGGGAAGAACTGTGCCAGACTCTTCATGAAAGAAAAATTTCAGTGAAATGTCAAGGACTCACCTTGTTGGCAAATTCAAGTTTAGTTGCCTTCTGAAGGGAGCTTATAGATTCCTATGATTTACATATTTCTTATAGACTTCTATGAGCCTTTACACTTTCATTTTCTGTTGGGTGCAAAAAAGGCTGTCCTATACTCAATATACATTTTTCATCTCTAGTGCTTAGACAGGAGATGAGGCCCTCTTTAATACACATCTGTGGAAACCTAGAGATGAACTGTATTTGGAAATTTCCCAAAGTAAACTTTGGTGGGGGAGGCAGGCAGTGCAGATGAAACAAGGAGGTAGATTCATCTTTTTGGTCAATTTGGCTTGGTCAGTGTAAGTTCAGAACTGTGGACCAAAGTTTATATGTAAATTCAGTTTATGGATTCCCATTTATTCTTATGCTGTCTTTACATTTAGCCTTTCAAAACTTCTTCTAGAAAGCACTCCCTGAGCTTCAGCAATCCATCAGAGATGCACACATGCCCAGTACATGAAAAAATATAAAAAACTGAAGACATTTTTCCTTTTTCAAAATGCACAGTTGGGTTCCATAGTCATCTGTTAATCCCCAAAATAGAGTGTATTCTTTCTAGGGATGTTCAGAATTTTATTCTATGATATAACACCAACTATGATGGATCCTCTGATGTCTTCTTGTCAGGAAGAAGGATCCTAATTGGCAAATACAGGAAACCTGTGGCAACTTGCCTCTGTTGTCCCTTGGAGGACCTGACTCTCCGCTAGGGATTACTGTTCATTACTGTTCAAAGTTTGCATGAGTATCTGGAGGGAAAGATGGTGTTTTCTGAAAGGGAAACATCTCCTTCTCTTTATTTGCCTTGCAAAGTGGAGGGGGCAGATGGAGATACCAGCTTCAGAACTTGATTCTTGAAGAATGCCTCCCTCTGATGTAGGAGAAGAGGTTTCCTGGTGGGGTTGAAAGAAAAACAGTCCACAGAAAATTTTGCTGGGAAAAATAATTGGTTGAATGGATCTGACGGTGATGATGGGTGATGACAATCATCACCCACATTTATACATTGCCATATATTTTACATTATCTTACTGGAGCCTCATAACAACCTGGTGAGTAGATGTGATTAATTAAGCCTATTTTACAGATAAATGTCAGAGAGATTAAGTAAATTGCCTAAGGTCACAAAGAAATAGTAGTTAGGAGGCAATGCTAAGAATCCATTTTCCTCCAAATTTTGGGATAGAGAGCTCCTGCCATTTTTTTGAAGGGGGGTAGTGGGGAAGTCTGGAATTGTGATTAAATTTATGTGAGGGAACTTCCACTATGGAAATTCCTTCCACTATTAAGATCAGCGACTTCTTTGTACATTATAGTACCCAGAGGATTTCAGTGAGTCATTTAGTACAGTGCCCAGCACGTAATAGGCATTTAATACATGTTTATTGATTCATTTATTGTAGTCACATAGATTGGATATGTTGGAGATAGGATTGGAACCCACCTCTTTGTGACACCAAGGCCAACTTTCTCTATAATGCAATGTTGCTTCTCTGTACATAGCCAAAAATTCAATCATGATTGACTGCTAGTCCTGCCTAGCACTCAGGCTATTGCAGCCAATTCTTCTGGATCAACTTTAATTCATACTTAATGCCTTTTTGTATACACTTACTACTTGAATATATCAGTTTCCTCTTGACCTGACTGGTCATTTCCTCCCCATTTATCCAACCTCTTTTATTTTTATTATTTATTTTTAAAATGCACTTTCTTGGGGGGATTTGAAAGGAGAATGAAATATTAACAAAATGGAAAGTGCAGCTCTGAGTCACACAAATGAAATAATTCCTGGGCTACAGAGATAGGATTGAGGTTGAGTGTTCCCCATGGTATTTGTAATGAAGAGACCTTGCTAACTCAGCTTGGAGAAGAGTTGGAGTGAGAAACTGAAATATTATGCGAATTCAGGAATGGATGTTGGGAAAGTCTTCTTATCTCTCTCTCTCTCTCTCTCTCTCTCTCTCTCTCTCTCTCTCTCTGTCTCTCTGTCTCTCTCTCTCTCCCTCTCTCTCGGTGTCCCCCTAATCCTGCTAATTCCACAATTAGAAATTCATTTCTTTGGCTTCAGGTTTTGGCTAAACTGAAAAGGCATTTAGATTTAAGACTGGAAGGGGGGTCAGATGCCATTTAATTTCCTCAATTTACAAATGAGGAAACTGAGACTCAGGGATGTTCAATGTTTTTTTTTCCCCAAGAAAACAAAGGCAAGATTTTGACTGAAATCCTCTGAGTCAATGCTCTTTCTTTATTCTTTTTCAAAACCTTTACCTTCCATCTTAGAATCAATATTGTGTATTGGTTCCAAGGCAGAAGAAAGATAAGGGCTAGGCAATGGGGCTCAAGGGTCTTTTCCAGGTTCACAGAGCTAGGAAGGATCTGAGGCCAGGACCTCCCATTTCTAAGCCTGACTCTCAATCCACTGAGCCACCTAACTGCCCCTGTCAAATGCTATTTCCACGTACTTGAACCATATTATGTCCCATTAACATAAAAACATTTATTCATAGGTACAATCTGACCTAACAATACTACTACTAGGTCTGTATCCCAAGAGTGTAAAGATAGGAGAAAAGGAGGTACTTGTACAAAGATATTTATAGCAGCTCTAAGGTGGTAGCAAAGAACTGGAAACAGAAGGGACGGCCATCAACTGGGGGAGTGGCAGAACAAGTTGTGGTATATCATTGTAATGTAGTATATTGTGCCATAAGAGATGACATACAGAAACATCACAAAAAATCCTGGAAAGACTTACATGAATTGATGCAAAGTGAAGTGAGAAGAACCAGGAGAATGTTATACACAATAACACCAATAATGTATGATGATCAACTGTGAATGAATGAACTGTTATCAGCAATAAAGGGATCTAAGGCAACTCCAAGGGGTTCATGATGAAAAAGACTAGAAAGACATGATGGAGTCTGAATGAAGATCGAAGGATACCACTCTTTGCTTTATTTCTTTTATGAATTTTTCTGTAGTATTGGCATATATATGTCTTCTATCATGACATAGTAACCATAGAAATATGTACTGTATAATAGAT
>NW_025391911.1:0-6655 GCF_016433145.1 Gracilinanus agilis | reverse complement strand
ATGACAGGTTGATTGTTAGATAAATGAGTGATAGAAGGATGGATGGACAAATGGACATGTGTTCTAGGTACTTTGCTGAGTGCTGAGAGTACAAATATAATCTGCAAAACTAATGGGAAAAGATAAAATATTCAGCTGAGCTGGAAAAAGAAATTAACCCAGGACACATACATAGTAGAATTAGGGACGAGATGACTAGGATGAAGCATGCAGGGCTGACTGAAGGAAAGAGAAGGCAAAAGTTAACTGCAGTGATCCTGGCACACTAGTGATGCAGATGTTGCAGGTGGTCTGATATATACCATTGACATTGTGTGTGTGACTTTATCAAAAATCTCTACTGTGTGCTAAGCATCCAACTAGGTACATGTGAGGCAAAAGACTTCAACCAAGTCCAGACAATACCCTTAGGGAGCTTTGAGTCTAGTTCCAGAATCTTTCTATACCTCCTGTGAGCTTTATAATGCCTCCAGTCAGAATGTATTCTCTATGAAGAAAATTCAAATGATTCCGTCAGAGATGACTGGGACCCAACATTGGTCATCTGTTTGACAATTACTGGAATAAACATCCAACTCCTCTGTGTTATTGTGTCTCAGTGACCCTGGATTCCTGAAAACTAATCTGGAGGAGGGAATGCAAGCCCTAGAAGATCCTTCCAAACTAGGAAGACTCCCAACACAGGCCCGGTAACAAACAAGATTGTCTCTGAGGATCCGTCCACCTAAAGGTGAAGAGACTCAGAAAAAAAAAAAATTCACGAAACAATGAAATTTTTGCTCCTTTTCTCTTGGGGTTATGATTAGAAATTTAATTCGTGAGGACCAGAAATTTTTCTAATTGCAGATATAGTCATGTGGTACAGTAGAAGGAGCTATGGATTTGGAGACAGAAGAGTAAGGTTCAAATCGCACTCTGCCACATATTTGCCTTTGTGCCCATGGGTAATTCTCTAAGCTCTCTGGGCCTCAGTTCACCAATGTATAAAGTAAGGGTGCTGGCCTGGATCTCTAAGGCCTTCTAGTCTTAGATCTTTGATTCTACGAAGTGGTAAATTAAGTACGAATCTTCTCCCCAGTATTTGCTAATCACATTTCAAAGAACTGGGAAAAGGCAGAAACACGCCTTCACTAGTACAGAGAGTTCCTTTTTGTTCAAATCTCAAAATTCATCACAATAGGATTTGTGTTATTTGGCACATTCATATGATAGAATCTCAGAGACTGAAGATATCTCAGGGTCTCTCTGTTTTCATCCATACCTGAACAAGAATACTTCCTACAACAGCCCCAAGTAGAAGAACCATACGGAGTATTCGCCCTTCTCCATTTTTCATAAGTGAATTTGTTGCTGATTTTTCCCTATTTTAATCTTAAAACTCCCTCTCTATAACTACTATCAATATAGATCATTCTTTCAAATCTAAGGTTAAGTTGTATTTTTTTAAAGCTGTTCCCTGAAGTAGATGATTTTAAAGAAGTGGAATTATTGATTCCCTTATGGAAAAAGAACTCCCTGTCTTAAACAAAGTTCAGCATAATGCAAATTAGATTTAACCAGTTGGCAAACATTCATTAAGAATGTGCAGGGTCCCAGGCACTGTTCTAAGTGCTGGGATTAGGGCTGGAATCATTTCACAGTCTCTGATTTCCCTTCCTCTCGTCTTTCCTTCATTCCCACCCTTCTCGCACAAAGCTGCCAAAATTCCTGCAACCTCTAGCTCCCAGGGTTATCGTAAGGGTCTATGGAAGCAGTGCCTGTAAAGCACTGTTCTTAGCAGTCTCTATTTCCTTGGCAAAGGCTTCACCATGACTAGCCAAGGAGCAGGGCAAAAGTGGAGTTTCCGTTTGGAATCTAGATTTTCAAAGTTTCTCCTTGAGTCAGATCGAATCATGGATTTAAAGATGAAAGGTACGTTAGAGGCCATCTAGTTGAATCCTCTCATTTTTACAGGAAAGGAAACTGAGGCAGGGAAGCCAAGTGACTTGTTCAAGATTCTAAAGACAGTGGGTCAAGAAGCAGAGGCTTTCAGTGGTCATGCTCTCAGAACTTCCATTTTCTAGTCATGTCAAATCATATCGGAAGATGAAAGTAAAGATTAAGGACATTTGGGATAGAGGAAAGAAGAGGAGAATTTAGGGAGGAAAAAGTCCATCCCCTTCAGGCCCCCAATTCTCCTCCCTCTTCACAGAGGCCTTTCTTAGTTAATAATACAATCTAACAAAAGATGAAGCTGCCTCCAAATAAATCAAGATCACCACAAAACCATTTCTTAATAAGGCAAGCAATAGGGCGTCCCATAGACCCAAACTGGCTTCAGAAACCTGAGACAAACCTCTCCAAGGCTACCGCAAAGACAAAAAGCTGCCTCTCTGCCAAGAGGAAAAGGACTAGATCATGACAGATGTAGGCCTACAGTTGTAGGCTTTCTCTAGTCAACCAAGCTCTGGCCTCTGACTTTGCTCCTGGCAAGGGGCCCAAGGCTGGCATCCCTTGATCCTTACAATTGAACTAGAGGCAGGGCCCAAATTTGTGATTTCCCCCTTGTGTGAAGTAAAACGTGGCCACACTTCCTGTGGAAATCAACGTCATCAGACCAGGCCCTAGACGTGCCTTTCCTCTTCTCTCTCTTTTATACCCTCTTCTCACTTAAAAATAAAAATATGCCAGATGCATGCAGATGGCCAGTACAGAGCACAGAGTATTTGGCTCTGCTGAGCAACAAATGCCCATGGGGGCTGCTGGCTAATCTGGAAGAAGAAGGTGAGTTTACTATAATGGAAGAGGAAACAGCCCTCCAGAACTTCCATCAATACATCTGAGGCAGGAGATTGTAAATTGTGTATAATGGAGCGTCTTAGAGAAGAGAAATCCATTGACTTGCCCAAGGGCTAAGAACCTGGGCCTCTCCATTCTAAGTCCAGCATTCTGACTCATGAGGAATCATGCAATCAAAGAAGCTTCATGCAGAAAGAGCTTGGGATTCATCTTACAGAAAGAGCAGGATTCTTGGAGGTAGCAGGAAGGCAGGAGCTACATTGTGGACATGCAGGGCAGCCATTGCAAAAGCATTAAGATGGCGGGTCATGTTGCTTTCAGGGACAGAAAGAAGGTGTATTTGGCTAGGTGGAGGGGGAATGATGGCCAAAGATGATGTAAAGGATAGTCGGGCACAGGTTGGATGGGCCTGTCTTATTTTCTTTCTTTTTTTTAAACCCTTATCTTCCGTCTTAGAGTCGATCCTGTGTATTGGCTCCAAGGCAGAAGAGTGGCAAGGGTAGACAATGCAGGTTAATTGACTTGCCCAGGGACACACAGCTGGGAAGTGTCTGAGGCCAGATTTGAACCTAGGACCTCCCGTCTCTAGGCCTGTCTCTCCATCCACTGAGCCACCCAGCTGCCCCCTGGGCCTGCCTTTCTTAGCAACAGTAGTAGCAGTGATGAAGAATAAACTATGGATGAACAGAGCCACATAAAAGTGGCCTCCAATATCTACCTTGAAGTGGAAAGCCAGAAGATAATGAGAGATGAGGAGATGGTATTTATTGACCATGTGTGGGTGGCCACACCCTGTGAGCAAACCTCCAAGTGCATGGGAAGCCCTCCACAAAGGAAATGCCACATGGGCAAGGACAAAATGAGAATCCAGCCTCACAGGAGGAGGCAAAGGGAAGATCAAATATGGGGTGAGTGAAATGGCAAAAACAGATGGTGGGGAGAAGGAAGAGACTCCAAGTCTTATTCTGCATCTGTTTTCTCTTTCAAGGTAAATGATCATAGACCTGAAAAGGTCAGAATACAAAATGGAAAATTGGGCGATAATATCCAGGCTAAATAGGGAAGATAGAAAGAGAACACCTGGTGCTTCTTGAGGATTTCAAGCCACTTGGAGTAGATGGACTACATCTTCCTGCTTTAAAAATAGAATAGAGGGGTGCAACTAGCTGGCATAGTGGATAGAGAGCCAGGTCTAGAGACAGGAGGTCCTGGGTTCAAATGTGACCTCAGACTCTTCCTAGCTGTGTGATCCTGGGCAAGTCACTTAACCCCCATTGCCTAGTCTTCTGCCCTGGAACCAGTATGGAAGGTAAGGGTTTAAAAAAATAATGGAATAGAAACCAGGATGAGAGAGTACAAAGGAGGTGATGGTTCTGCTGTTCTTCTTCCTGGTCAATCCTCATCTGAGATACTGTGTTCGGCTCTAGGAGCCTCATTTTAGTAAGGATAACTAAGATGATGAAAGAACTTGAGATTATGCCCTGTAAAGGTGAGCTGAAGAAGCTAGAGAAGGTCAGCTGGACAGATTTCCGCATGGGTTTGTTTCAGGTATGGGATGGATTCAGTGCCTTTATGGTCCTTGTCAACTCTGAGACTCTGGGATTCTGAGAAGAGAAGGTTTTAGATGTAGACAAGACAAGATCATTGCTTTTACCCCAACGAGGTGAAATTTGTGTGTGTGTGTGTGTGTGTGTGTGTGTGTGTGTGCATGCATGCACACACATATGCATTGGCTTTGTAGGCCTCATGACATAGGATTAAATGGTAATAAAATGGGGGCAGCTAGGCTCAGTGGATTGAAAGCTAGGTCTAGAGACAAGATGTCATGGGTTCAAGTCTGGCCTCAGACACTTCCTAGCTGTATGACCCTGGGCAAGTCACTTCACCCCCATTTCCTCACCCTTACCACTCTTCTGCCCCAATACTCTTTGTTGATTCTAAGACAGAAGGTAGAAGGGGTTTTAAAAATGTCAACAAAGGGGCCTGAGAATGATTAGGAATAGCAAGGAAATGTTTTCTATCTATTTTGCCTGGCAGGAACAAAGACTCATTAGAGTTATCTGCTATAGATAGTCATAATATCATGTGATATTATGATATTCTAATACTATAGTAATATAGTCACAATACCACCAGGAAGAAAGATAATTTAAATACAGTAAATAATTTAAAGATTCCATGATTCTCAAATAATGTATGCTTTTTTCTGAAATTTATTTTTATTAGCCATGAATTTGTTGCTGTATGGCATTCTCAGAAGCATGGGTTTCTTCTAAATTGTTCTGTTGTTCAGTCATTTTCATTAATGTTTGATTCTTTGTGACCCCATGTGGGGTCTTCTTAGCAAAGATACTGGAGTGGTTTGCCATTTCTTTCTCCAACTCATTTTGGAGGTGAGGAAACTGAGGTAAAACAGGGTTAAGTGACTTTTCCATGATCACATAACTGATAAATTCCTTTGGCCAGATTTGAATTCAAGTCTTCCTGACTCCAAAATCATCATTCTAACCACTGTGCCACCTAGCTAGCCATTTACCCTGCATTATCTGGTCTACTTTCCTCACCATTCCTTGTGGCATGGAAACCACTGACTCCCATTTTACAAAAGAAGAAATTGAGGTTCAAGTGAATGATTGTGTTTTGGTAAGCTAGCTGTGTGGACTTATGCCAGGCCAATATATGTATTTGTGCTCACTCAGAGTATCTCGAAGTCCACCCAAGACCTGACTTTGGACAGGAGAGCTAGGAAATGCTTTCATTTTCCCATTCTGCTTCCCAGTCCAACTCCCCACCACAATGCATTTCATGCTGAGAACAAACTGTTCTCTCAAAATGTGCCAAATGTTTCCTGGAGCAAAGGATGTCATTAAGTGTTTGGGCTTAAAAAGAGACTCTGAATTCTCAGTTAACAGAGAGAGTTGGGATGTACAAAGTACAGTAAGTTGTTTAAGCCAAATTTGAAAACAAGACTTGCAAGATAAACAGAAATGTGGATGACCTCTTACTGACTCCTCATCATGTTCTCCACAATGCCTGGTCCCACAATAGTACTTCACTGCAAATGACTTCACTTTCTACCTAAATTAGAAGACCAAAGCCTTCGGTCAACAGCATCCTTGTTTTCCTATTCTAAATAACAAATTATTTCTTTGTTGCCATATATCACCTAATGACCAGGAGTTCTTAACCTTTTTTATTATCTCATGGACCACTTTGATAATATAGTAAAGCCAATGGAACCACTGGCTTTTTTTCTATTTTCTATTTTTCTACTTTTAAGTGATTAAAATATAATACATAGGAGTTTCCTTCACTGTTGGATATTCCTATACACCCTTCCAATGTGTTCAGATTTTTCTTCTACATAATAAAAAATAAAATAAAGTTAAATATAATAAAATTTAGCTCGATTGTGCCATCTTTCAAACTATCCTTCAACAGTTTTCCTACCAATCTAGAGAGTGCACTAACCCATTCACCCCTCATGCCCTATTTGGGCTTCCTTTTTTTTCAATAAAATGTGTTGGACTAGATTTTTCCAAGGTCTTTCTGACCTCTAAATTATGAAATCACAGTAATTCTAGTTTTCCTACTGTCTGCTGAAGAATATACCACCAAGGAGATGGTGTTCATACTTGGTGCAAAGTGAATGGAATATCACTATGTTGTAAGAAACAATGCCCCTGAATAACTCAGAGAATAACACAAAGACTTCAGTGAACTGATGCAGTGTGTGGAGAGCAAAAGAAACACCATTCAGAGGAGCCAGGGGAAATAAATGTCTCCAGCAAACTAAATGGAAAAAAAAACAAACAAAGAAACAAAGAAGGAGCATATTATACAATTCTAATGACCAAGCCTGACCCTAGAGTAAAAG
>NW_025391910.1:0-6345 GCF_016433145.1 Gracilinanus agilis | reverse complement strand
TTTCCACCGTCCATGATTTCTGATTGCGTTTTTATGAAGGCCTGGGCTAGATGAAGGGACTAAATGAAGTTTTTCTTTGGCTTTTTTCCTCTCTCTGAGCGAATGATTATAGGGTAGTTCACCGTCCATGTTAAAAGGGAGGAAAAGTAGAAAATCAGTGCTAAAACTTGCCAGCCCAAAAGTGTATTTATTAAAGTGTAAGGAAAGAGGGAGGCGATCAGGGCATCCCTGACCAACTGATGTCCCCTCCAGCTCAGCTGATGAGATTGCAGGAGGGTCAGGTAACGAGATTTTAATATGTTAAATGAAGTGTGAAGATGTTGCTATGATTTCTTATCCCTTTACAAAATCAAAGATTTCCATAATGGAATTAGAAGGCAGCTTGCTGTTGACTGGCCAAACCGGTGGTGTTTAAAAAGATGATTTGCCAGTTCTGGAGACAGTCCAGGCAGGAGAGCTTCGAGGGATGTGAGCCTTGGCAACAGAGGAGAGCCAGCTATAGAGGAAGAACCCAGTTCTTGAGCGGGGATCGCTCTTTAGGGCTCTCTCCCCCCATCAGGTGCCACCTCCCACCCTTTTGTCATGAGCACCTTACGCTCCGGAGGACCAGGCGCCCAACAACTAAGTGGGCTGGGAGAGAACAAGCAGAGGCGGCTCTAAATAACTTGACTCGTAGCAGTAGAGAAGAGAGGCAGCCATCAGCGAAGAAGAGTTCGCTCTGTTGGCCAGGTGGCACCAGAGGCAGGAGTTGCCTTGACCATATCTGTTCTGGATGCGGGTGCCGTGTTACCAGGTTATTCCAAGTGCCTGCCCGAGGCTTAGTTGGGAGAGAATATGACCCAGCTTTACTACTGTTCCTACAACGATACCATAAATGACTTTGTTTTAAGCTGCTCTGTCTATTGGCTGATTGCTAAATGTGGGCGAACCAATAGGGGATTGAGAATTGTACTAGAAACTCATCAAGTGCCCTTGAAATGGAAAAGGAACTTCCCCCTGGCGACCCAATCTGGAGCTTCTGGGGGCCAAGCTGAGGAGGAGGCTCAGTGGATATTGCGAAAGGTGGCTCGAATAGCCTACAGAAGTCTCAGAAGAGCTGGGGATGGGGTGGGGGTGGGCGTGGGACGCTTCTACGTCCCCACCCAGGTTGGCAGGGTAGCGGCTCTCAAAATGACTTCCCAGTTTACCTCTTTTGTACATCTCGTGTTAGAGATGCTCCTTTGGGGGGGGGGGGACTCCAGGACATTGACCGATGGAGGGCAAGATGCTGCCTATCGCCTCCGTTTCCATAATCTCGATTTTGATATCTTAGAAGGGAGAGACTACGGTATTGGACCGCCTCCCCGCTTGTTCAGGGTTGGCTCCGAAGGGGGTGTGTGGAGTCTGTGGAGCCAGGTGCTCGGGAGAGATACAGGAACATCTCTAAAGGCAGGACTGGGGAGATGGGAGAGACCTTCTCAGCTGATTTTAGGGCTGGAAGAAAGGCAGCAAGAAGCAGTGAAGTCCACATCGGTGCACGTGACGGTGTGCATATTCCATTCGTCCAGCCAAGACTCTTCCTCCCAGGGAATTCAGCCTTTAAATTGACCGGGCCTTGCCAGGAGGGGGACCTTAGTTTGTCTTCTGTAATGAGGGCCGCAGGCTTCTGGGGGCTAATTATGGCTCTTGTCCTAGAAGATTCTACAAAGGAATGCTAACTCAGACCCTATAGGGACGGGGGAGCAAACTTCCCAAACACAAAGATCCTAATAAGAGAAGGGCCTTAATTATTAATACCGTTATATATAAACGCATGTATGCAGATGGTATCCTCTGGCCTTGGGGTCAAGTTTCAAATCCAAGTTGTTGACTGACCAATGAGGTCAGTCAAAGGGCAGAAGAGCCATTAAAATTAACTGGGGGCAAAGGAGAGGTTGGTGGAAGCCAGATTGGCTCTTTTCTTCAGCAAACATTTACCCAGGTCCCTCTGGGGCCAGTTTGACCCCATTTTCTCCATTGCTTTTTTTGGGGAAGGATTTTTTTTTCTATCATGACAAAATAGTATGCCATGAAGATGTTTCATGAAGAGAAGAGAAAGTGTTCCACAAGGGTCTGGTGAAAGAATTGGGGGTGTTTACCCCAGATTTAAAAAGATTTAGGGAGGACATGAGTGCAGTCTTCAATGATTTTATTATCATTATTATTTTGTTAACTCCTTACCTTCTGCTTTAGAATCAATACTGTGTATTGGTTCCAACGCAGAAGAGTGGTAAGGGCCAGGCAATGGGGGTGAAGGGATCCATCCACAGTCACAAAACTGGGAAGTGGCTGAGGCCAGATTGGAACCCAGGACCTCCAGTTTCTGGGCCTGGCTCTCAATCCATTGAGCCACCCAGCTGCCTGATTGAGGCCTGTGGAAGGTGGGATTGGAGCTGAGGCTCTCAGGAAGCTAGGGAAGCCAGGAGGCGGAGGCAAAGAGTGAGGACATTCCAGGCACTGCAGAGGAATAGAGGTGAGAGATGGTGGGTCATATCATATGTGAGGAACAGCAAGCAGGCCAGAATGGCTGGATTGTTGGGTACGTGGAGGGCAGAAAGGTGCAAGAAGGTCAGAAATGTCGGAAGGGATCACATTTGAAAGGGATATGAATGCCAAACAGGATTGTGCATTTGATCTGGGAGGCAATGGAGTTTTTTTTAATGAGAAAAAGAGGCCAAAGAGGCTAGATGTATACTTTAGGAGAGTCTCTTTTGCAGCTGAGTGGAGTATGATTAGAGGGAGAAGAAACTTAGGTTAGAAGGCTATTGCAGGGGGGCAGCTGGGAGGCTCAGTGGATAGAGCGTCAGGCTGGGAATCGGGAGGACCTGGGTTCAAATTTGGCCTCAGATATTTCCTAGCTATGTGACCCTGGGCAAGTCATGCTCTTCTGCCTTGGAACCAATATACCCTATTGATTCTAAGATGGAAGGCGAGGGTTTTTTAGAAAAAGAAGGCTATTGTGGTAGTCTGGGGAAGAAGTGATGAAGGCCTGACCTCAGAGGGAGGTTGTGTGATTAGAGAGAAGAAGATATACACCACAGACGTTCTGAAGGGGAAATCAAGAGGCCTTTTGTGACGGATTAAATGTGGGAGATGAGAGAGAGTGAGGAGTTGAGGGCGACACCGAGGTGGTGAGCCCAGGTGACTGGGAGGACTGTGGTACCCTGGACAGTGGGGCGCTAGGGGGCAAGGCCATGAGTTCTGTTTTAGACACACTGAGCTCGAGATGACTCTGAAGTCTCTTCTATAAGCCACACATTTTGACAGATGATGAATTGGGACGAGTTGATCAATGTGCACTGAGCTCCTGCATTCCACCCTGTCTAAAACTCCACAGATCCCCGGTCTTTCGAGATGATGCCAATTCTTCAAACCCCAACCACCTCTGTACTCTTCCGGTTCCTAAGCCGAAGGTCAGAAATCGACTCGGTCCTTGGGCCTGGATACAGGCCGTACCCGTGTTTGTTAGCAAGAATGTGATGGAGAGGCAGAGGGCCACTTTCATGGAAAGGCCGAGGCACTCATCTCTAACGTAATCAGAATAGGTGGGTACCTTCCTGGTGTGATTGCCCCACCGGCCCGTACCCTGGGGAGCCTGGGATGTAATCACTGGTGAGCCATTTTCCTGGATTAAGTATTGCCCTCTTTTCCGCATACAGATCAAGATCTCACATTCTTTTTTTTTTTAAGATTTTTTTTAAACCCTTAACTTCGGTGTATTGTCTCATAGGTGGAAGAGTGGTAAGGGTGGGTAATGGAGGTCAAGTCACACAGCTGGGAAGTGGCTGAGGCCGGGTTTGAACCTAGGACCTCCCGTCTCTAGGCCTGAAGATCTCACATTCTTAAGGAGAAGTCAAGGCACGATTTTCCTCCTCTCTACCACTTCGGTCCAGATCTTGGAGTAAGATAGAATCTAGCTCCAGGATGGCTCCCCTCAGAGAGTACAGCCAAGGCCAAGGTTCGTATACTTGGTTGATCTCAGCTAGAGGATGCTGGGAAGAAGCCGCTTCTAGGCTCTGATATCTCCTGGGGTGTTCATGCAGGCGTGCCTGTGTGTGATGGGAGAGGGGCTGAAATCTTAGCACCTTTGTTCCCCCCTTGTTAGAGGCAGTCAGGTATAGGGATAATGAGAAGGCCTGAGGATCCGGGATATTTAGATTATTAGAGCTGGAAAGGGCCTGACAATCTCAAGGAGAGACTGTTGGGAGGTTGCTGACTTTAGTGGACAGAGTTTGAAGACTGTGATCTTGTGCAAGACCCTTAATCCTCCTGGGCCTCAGTTTCTTCATCTGTAAAATGAGGAACTTGGGCTAGATGATCTCTTAGCTTCTTTCCAGCTTTAGATCTGTGATCCCATGATCATGTCAAAGCTAGGAGGGACCTTCCAATGCGGAGAGGCAGAGATGGGAGGGGACTTCGAACAAGTAATGTCAGATATTGAAAGAAATGATACAGAGTGTCAGAGCTGGAAGGGGCCCAAGAATATGGGACAGCAGAGCCAGAGCAGGACAGGGAATGTCAGCAGTGCTGGCCTGGGAGGTGATTTAGGGCAGGGAATGGCAGAGCTGGGAGGGACCCGAGAACAGAATATGACACTTGGAGGGGACCTTAGAAGTCATCTCATTGGATGCGTTCATTTTCCAGATGGGACAGTAGCGCGAGGCGTAAGTGGCCACACCATGCTGAGGACCCAGGCGTCCTGCTGCCCAGCCCCGAGCTTTTCCCACTACTTGCCTTCCCTGTGTCTCTTGCAATAGGACATAAGGAAGGACCAGACTCAGCTGGCATGAATCGGGAAGCCCTTCTAGGCAGCTCTGCTCCCTTGCTGTTCCCCCTCTGGATGTCAGAATCACAGACTCCCCAAGTGGGGCCTCCCTAGTAAGCAGAAGGGCCTCCCTTCCCCACCCCCTCTCTGCTCTCTGCCTGGGGGAATAGTAGTAGGAACTTGGGAGATTAGCAGGGGCCCCCAGCTCAGGCTGCCTCACCAAAGAATGCACTCAGAGCCCTCTGGTGGGAGGGCCAGAGGCAGGCCTGCTAGTCAGTGCTGTACAGAAAAGACCCAAGGCTCTCCTGCTCAGCTCCTGGCCCCCTGCCACAGCCAGACTCCTGGGTGTAATCACCACCTGCCAATCGGCTACTCTCTGAGAAGGGGAAAGGGCAGCGTTTGGAGCAAGGCTGCTGAATGCTCGGATCTGGCAGGGCCCCCACAGGGAGCAGGGGCCAGGGTCACCCGTGGAGAGAGATCATACGAGCTTGGCTTTGGGAGCTGGAAAGGGCCTTACAGACTGTGCGTTTGGGAAGAAGAAAGCCCTGTCCAGGCTGCCTTCTGGGAAAGGAAAGGCCCTGGAGAAGCCAGAGGCCAGCCTTCCCCCTACCCTGGCCAAAGGCCTGGACCGGGGAAGGCGTTGTTGTTGTTTAGATCTGTCTGACTCTTCATGACTCTGTGGCTCTCCTTGGAGTTTTCTTGGCAAAGATACCGGAGTGGTTTGTCATCGCAATCCGAAGTTAAGTGACTTTTCCAGGGTCACACAGCTAGGAAGTGCCTGAAGCTAGATGTGAACTCAGGTCCTCCTGACTCCAGGCCCAGTACCCTATCCATTGGGCCACCTTACTACCTCCTAGGCTTACCAGGGTTAAGTGACCTGCTCAAGGGCACACAGCTCGGAATTGTCTAAAGCTGGCTTTGAATTCATGTCTTCCTGACTCCAGACCACAGCCACCTCTCGGAAGGAGTGTGGCCTTGTTATTGACACAATAACTTCACCCCCTTCCATGTCCTGATCCCTGGGTTCTTAGCCTTTGGTGTGTCCTGGATCTCTTTGGCAGTCTGAGGACGCCTGTGTTACACTGGCATCTTGCAGGAAACCAATTATATTGAACCATAATTATCAACATTTTTTTAACATCTGAGGACCCTCTCCCCACCAGGAATCTATCCATGGATCCCTTCCCCCAGGTTAAGAACCCTCATTCTCCTCTGCTGCATGTTTTTTTCCAGGAGGCTACTACTCTCTTATCTAAGAGGCAAGAGGACAATATCACCTTAAATCTTTTTTTCTATGGGATCCTTCCATCCTCCCCAGGAGGTATTCTTTTAAAGCTGGGAAAACAAAGGGGCAGGACATGACTCATTCAATTTGGCACAGCTATTAATTGGTGGAGTCAGAACTTGAACTCGGGCCTCCTGATTTAGATTCCTAGAAATTCCCATCAGGCTTCATTAAAGATGTTCAATGTTGAGTTTTTCCTCTCGGGCAGTGATGGCGAACCTTTTAGAGATGGAGTGCTGGGCCCCACCCCCAAGTGCCATGTCCACCCTGCCCAGAG
>NW_025391909.1:0-6824 GCF_016433145.1 Gracilinanus agilis | reverse complement strand
GTGGTACTCATTACTAATAATGACACTAATAATAGAAATAAATTAATTAAATATAAGATAATTATATTTAATAATAATTAAAAAGGTAATTATATTCAATAATAACAACAATAAACAAGAGACAGCTCAGCATAGTAGACAACAAACCAGTCTTGGGGTCAGACACATTCTGGCTAAGTGACCATAGACAAGTGAGTTAGACTCTATGAGCAGATAGTAAACACTGGGCCAAGTGCTTCACAATTATTATCTCATTTGAGACTCACAACAACTCTGTAAGTAGGTGGTATTATCATTCTCATTTCAAAGATGAGGAAACTGAGGTAAATAGTGGTAGATGCTATTATTATCCCCATTTTATAGTTGAAGAAGTGGAGGTTCAGGTTCACATAATTGGAAAGGAGGCCATTATGTCTAAGAACCTGTTCCTCTCTTCCTGGAGATCTCATGGCCCCCTCAAGGTCAACACATCCAAAACAACTTATCTTTCCCCACAAAACTTGTTTCTCCCTTGATTTCACTATTTCTATTAATGACATCCCCATCCACTCATCTATGTTCAATTTCTTCTCATTCTACTTTGTTGGCTCGTCATTCACATGCCATTCCCTAACTGTGGATATAACTCTCCAAACTCTGTCCTGGGCTCTCTTTCCTTTTCTCATTACTCTTTCTACTTGGTAACCACTTGGTAATAACTTCCAGGGTTTATTTAGCATCCTGATGCAGATTATTCTCAGACCTAAATATCCATGTCCTGATCTCTTCCCCTGAGCTCCAGTCCTATGTCACCTACAATCTACTAGAGATTTTCCTCCTGGATATTCCATTAGCATTTCAAAGTCAACATGTCCAAAACAGAACACGTTCACGTTTAAACCTACCGCTCTTCCTTTGGGGATGGACATGGCTAGCCTTCTAGTCTCTCAGGTTTACAAACTTGACATTATTTTTGAATTCCCAATCCCAGCTAACTAGTTGCCAAACTCTGCTATTTCTACCTCTACACATCTCTAGGTTCCAACCCTCTTCACTCACATGGCATCCATTCTCCGAACCTTACCAAGCTTTCATTGCCTCTCTGTTCATCACCCCATCAACCTTGGGCTATTTTAGTAGCCTCAGATTTGTTTTTTCTACCTCCAATCTTTCCCCAGGCATCTAGGTAGTACAATGGATAGAACAGTGGACCTGGAATCAGGAAATCCTATGTTCAAATTCAGCTTCAGGCACTTCTAGTTGAGTAATCCTGGGCAAATCACTTGACCTCTATTTGCCTCATCTCCTTCAGTTTTAAAATGGGGATATTAATAGCACCTACCTCCCAGGGTTGTTGTGAGGATCAAATGAGATAATATTTGTAAAGAGCTTAGCATGGTGCCTGGCTCAGAGTAGGTGCTATAAAATGCTTATTCTCATTCTCCCTAACACTAATGATGATGATGATGATGATGATATAATGATAACAGCAACATTAACTAGGCTTTAAGATTTGCAAAGCACTTTATAAATGTTGTCATTTTATTTTCTTGTTAACTCTCTGAATTGTGCTACTATTGTCCTCATTTTACAAATGGGGAAACTGATGTTCACAGAGGTTAGTGACTTGTCTATGGGGACACAGCAAGTAAATGCCTAAGAAAGGATTTGCACTGTCTACTGGAAAAGTGGGGCAAGGCAGAATCAGGAGTCAAGGATGACTCTAGGTTGTAAACCTAGGTTTACAATAGAAAAAGGGAAGGTCTGTAAGGACAGAGGCTGTGGTATTCTTCCAGCACCTAGTACAGTGCTCTGTTCACAAATGGCCACTTGATAAAATATTTTTGTTGTTGCAACTGCCGAATTAAAGGGTAAATAAACACTTCATAAAGTGAATTTAAAATTTTTTTGTTCAATGGGTCTATTACTAGATAATCAAGTCATTTTTGGGTCTAGACTAATTAGAAAGAAGACTAAGACTGAATTGAGCAGACTAGGAATTGCACAGTTGCAATTTTGGTTAATGGATATAAAGCATTCTATGATGTTTATGTTTGTAGGACACATTTTGCAAAAGATTTCATTTGTTAATAACATTCATGTGCAATTGTCTTCTGTAGGTCTCCAAAATATTTTAGACAATCAGATCTGAATTTGTTTAGTACTGAAGTTTGTCCAGTTTTTCAATGTTTTATTCTTATTTGAGAAGATAGAATTCTTCCAATTCATTAAAAAAATGTAATCAGGTAACATTCAATGAATGACTTTTAATCAGTTTTTTAAACGATAAAATAAAAGCCATATAGAAACCTATAGCAAGTCTCTCAGAGATTTAAGTGAATAACTATTTTTTCCTACAAGATGAAGGATAGAATATTTTTATTCTATTAATATTCTATTTTTGCCTGCAGAAATGGCAAGGGATTAAGAAGTTGGACAGAAGTTTGATTCATTGTAGGTGAATATCCATATCTGTGCAATATTTTCCTAGGGCAAAGAGTCATTTATACCCAGGATCTTTCCCCACTATGGCCATGGTCAGGGCTCTTGCTAGCCAGAAATCTCAGGTCTGAAATGCAGCCAGGTTTAGGACACAGAGAGCACACCACGTGGAGTGTGTGTCCTGCCAAAAAGGCAGGCCCTCCTCACAGTTTGAAATGCCTGGTGTCTGTCAGAACTTGCTGGGGAATGTGTTTGCTTTATGAAGTGACTACTAAGTTCCAAGGGTCATTTAGGAATACTGAAAAAGCTGCCATGTGTATTGTTCAAGTAAGTTAATGCAAAAATGGTTTTAATGTTTCACTCATTTACTATAAGGATAATCACAAAGAACAGATTTGCAATCCAAACTAAAAATTTAATTTCCAGGTTAAGTAATGGAGCTGTTCATGTAGTGGAGTCTCTCTGGATTTCAAACAACTAAATAAGTAAAAGTCTCTAATATTCTTTTAAAATATTATTTTATACCACTAGGATATTTATTATTCATGAATCAACTTTCTGTAGGACTCTTTTTGAAATTATTTATATTGTTAAGTTTCTGAAGTAGGTCTGACATGAAACCCTACAGTAAAAATGCAGTAGAGACAATATAAATATCTCTATGTTTCAAATAACTTCTTCAAGACTGTTCTTCTAAAATCTAAGGCTTGCTGGACCTTTTTTAAGGGAAAAAAACTGGACTTTGGAGATGGAAGAACCTAGTAATTCTTGATTTTAAAAAGCTGAACAGATATAAAATTATTAAATGCTACATTTACTCTCATAACAATGGGTTTACTTATGCCATTTTTTTTTCAGCCTGAAAATAGGGGAGGTGGCCTCCAGGTGAAGAATTTCATGAGGGTCAGCGGAAAAAGCAGTGGGAGCTGAAGAAGACAGTGGGCAGGAGCAGCAGTAAGCAGCACCAAAGACAACACACTGACAATGTGACAGGAAGCAGCAAGCATAAAACAGCAGAGGATGCAGAGGCCAATGGGATTTAAAGCAGTCAGAGGTAGGTTGCAGGGAAAAATTTTTTTGCTTCATAATAGATGAAATATTGGGCTATTTGCCCTAAAGATAAGAACATTTATGCAAGTATCATCCAAGAGGACAACTATTACACAAGCAAATGTGGTAATCTCCAATCCTATCAATTGTTGCCAGTTATTTCTCATGTTTGTTAAAATAATGAAGTAAAGTTAGAGCAGAGAAAACAATAAATGGATAGTACTGACACCTGCCCAGCATGACATCAAACCTATATCTAATCTCCATCTCAGGCTTTTGAAAAGGCTTCAAAAAAATGAACAAGTGTTCTCAGTTTCAGGAGATCCACAATTCAGGCTCATAAAAGTTGTGCTATTTATTGATGGCTATGCTAAACACTTCCCAAAACTTACTGCATGACGTCTAATTGCAAGTTCTTATTTGTATTAATAATTTAAATTTGATTTTGGACTCTGATAAAATGTCTTAAGTGGGAGAATAGCAATTTTCTTAGCTTTGAGGACCTAGTGCACCAGTATGGAAAGAAATGCCTGGATATTTCTGTAAACCTTTGATAGAGATAGACGAGGCAGAGAGAAATGAGGAAGTGGAAGAGTAGCAACAAGAACAGGAGGAGGATAGCAAATGGAGTGGAAAGTTTTAATTTCTCTTTCCCCTCTGTCTACAAAAATGCTCAGGTCTCATCTATCCTCAGATACTCTTCCCCTGTCCTCACTACATTTTTCCTTTCCTTCACTAATAAACTTCCAGAAAATGCGGTTCATGTGCTGCTTCTTCACCCTTTGTTGTCTCTCCTCAATAGTATTTAAGCTCCTTGAGGATAGGTAGTTTCTTTTTGCTTATATTTGTATACTCATGTTTAAGCACAGTATGTGGCAGAAAATAAGCGTTTAAGAAATCATTCCTTGATTCCTTCCTTCCTTCTGCCCTGAGCGTAAGTATCCTCTCCTCTTGTCCCTCTTCACATTATCCCTCAATGACAATCATTAAGTGGTTTATAACGTCTGGCAGCAGTGAGGGGCTTGAAGTCAGGAAGTCCTAAGTGAAAAGTTGACTTCAGATTTTTTACTTGCTGTGTGATCTTAAGAAGGCAAATTATTTAACCTCTGTCTGCCTCAGTTTTCTTCAACTATAAAATGGAGATAATAATAGTCTCTACCTCCTGGGGTTGTTATGAGGTTCAAATTAGATAATATTTGTAAAGTATTTAGCACAGCGCTTAGCATGTAGAAGGTGCTTAATAAATGCTTGTTCCCTTCTCTTTCCCTTAAACTGACGGGTCCCATTCTGCTAACTAATTATCAGACTTAGTTTGGATGTATTACTGGCAGATCTAACACAACATGTCCCAAAGTAAACATTTTTCCATGAAAATCTACTTATCTCTTTCCAGTTTCCTAATTTTTGCTCACTGTACTGCCACCTTTTTGGTTATAATCTTAAAATAAGCTTTGATTCTTCCTTCTTCATTACTTCTAATCAATTTCTTAGTCCTACTGATTCTACTTCAACAGAATCTCTTTAATCTTTCCCTTCTCACCATTCATTAACCACCACCCACTTCTTGAACATATCCAGTGTAATTTAAGTTCCTTTAAGGCAAGGACTGCTTCATTTAGATCATTGTATCTCTTGCACTCACCATTGTGCCTGACACAGAATAAGCACTTAAATGTTCACCAAATTGAATTTAATTATGTCTTACCTGAACTACTGCAATAGACTTTCTAACTGGTCTGTCTACTTCTAGTCTCCTCTTGAATTCATCCTTTGGTACAACTGACAAATTAATCTTCCTAATTCACAAGTCTGACCATGTCTCTTCCCTGATCAAAAAGTATTAGTGGGTTTCTATTCCCTGTAGGATAAAATGCAAGGCCTTAGTTTGGCATGAAGGGTGTTGCACAATCAATAATTAAAACAAATATTGATTAAATGCCTATTATGTACCAACCAATGTGTTGGGACTGAGGAGACAAAGTAAAAAATGAAGAGAGCTCCCACCCTCAAGCAACTTACATTTTACTACATAAACTTCAACCTATCTTTCTAGCCATATTTCACATGAATGACTCAGCTTTACTAGTTATTATCTGTGCAATGTTGGACAAAACATTTAACCTCGGCCTCATTTTTCTCATGTAAAATGGGAGGGCAGCCTGGATTAAATGATTTCTAATGAGTCTTTTCCAATTCTAAATCCCAGGATCCTTCAAACACTCCATTATAGCCAAACTAAACAACTAGCTAATCCCCAAATTTTCTCTGTACTGGCCATATAACTGTGCAGCCAACTTCCTGTGTTTCAAATACATTCTTTCCAAATACCTATGTGCTAAAACTTTCTTCTTTTAGCTAATGTGATGACAAATGTCTATAATTCCTTAATTCCTAGTTCCACTGATGGATTGGTTGAGCTCAGCAGTTCTGAGCTATAGTGGGATAAGCTGATCCACTGGCAACACTAAATTTGGTAGTAATATGGTAAGCCCCCCAGGAAAAGGGGGCCACTAGACTGCCTGGGAAGAGGCAAACTGGTCCAGGTTGAAAATGGTACAGGTCAAAGCTCCCATGCCAATTAGAAGTGGAATTGGGTCAGTGAGAAACCACTGTACTTAGAGCTTGAGCATGATAGGTAGACCTAGTCTCAAACAAAATAAAATAAAATTGTCCTTCTTCTTTCTATGTGACTTAACTTATACTATCTCATTTGTGTAATTTTCTATGATCTTCTTCCACTGAAAGTGGGTCCCCCTTTCTCAAAATTTCTTATAGTTCTCCATTTCCATCATCACATTCTATTTTTCTATCATATTTACTTATGAACATATTGCAACCCCACTATTAGACTGAAAGTCCCTTGAGCTCAAGGATAACACTGTATCTATTTTTTGCATCTCCAGTGCCTAGCATACTTCCTTGAACAAACTAGGCAGTTAATAAATGGTAGAGAATGGGAGGGAAGAGGGAAGAGAAAATAAAGTATTGTATAATAATAGTACCAACAAAAAATGCCTTTTGTGTTACTTAGGGGCAGTGATGTAATTTTGTAAAAGCTGTTAGAAGATTTTCCTAACAGCATTATACATAAAAACCTCGAAGTAGCCTAAATATCTAGCAATAGGGAAACAGTTAAATCAAGTGAGGTATATTAAATCACAAAATGCTATATCATTAAAGAAAAGAAAGAGGAATACACAGAAATATAGAAGGAACTTTGTAAAATAATACAAAGAGGAAAACAAGTAGAACTAGTACATGTGAACTGTATTCACATGAGGAAAATAAAGATGAATGAATAAAGAATCTCGATGGAGGTCTTGGAGGTAGGAACTGAAAAAAATGGTTTGTTT
>NW_025391908.1:0-3306 GCF_016433145.1 Gracilinanus agilis | reverse complement strand
ATAATAAACTGGAGGGATTCCATGTGAACTGGAAAGACCTCCAGGAATTGATGCAGAGTGAAAGGAGCAGAGCCAGAAGAACATTGTACACAGAGACTGATACACTGTGGTAAAATCAAATGTAATGGGCTTCTGAACTAGCAGCAATGCAATGACCCAGGACAATTCTGAGAGATTTATGGAAAAGAACGCTGCCCACATTCAGAGGAAGAACTACAGGAGTGGAAACCCAGAAGAAAAAGAACTGCTTGAACACATGGGTAGAGGCGGACATGATTGGGGATGTAGACTCGAAACAACCACACCAGTGCAACTATCAACAATTTGGAAATAGGTCTTGATTGATGACACATGTTAAAAGCAGTGGAAATGCATGTCGGCTATGGGGGTGGGGAGGTCAGGGGGTGAAGGGGAAAGTAAGAACATAAATCATGTAACCATGGATAACTTTTCTAAAATATAAAAAGTATTTTAAAAAAAGAAAGAAAAGAAATGGAGGGGGTGGATAGCTAAGCAACTCAGTGGATAGAGAACCAGGCCTGGAAATGGGAGTACCTGTGTTCAAATTTGACCTCAGATACTTTTGATCTGTGTGAGCCTAGCTAAATCATTTAACTCCAGTTGCCTACCTCTTGCTGCTCTTATGCCTTGGAACTGATACTTAGGATAAATTCTATGACAGAAGATGAGGGTTAAAAAATAGAGGTTTTTTTAATGTGTAGATCATAAAATGGGGAAACCATACCAGAGGTTTGGAGAGTAAGTGGAGAATGTATGCAAGTAGAATTATCTTTTTCTTGCTTTCACACACACACACACACACACACACACACACACACACACACACACACACATACACACACACAGACAGAGAGAGAGAGAGAGAGAGAGAGAGAGAGAGAGAAAGTCAGAGAGAGAGAGAGACCACATATTATCAACAGTAGAGATTTAGAGCATCAAGAGAACTTGCAGATCAAACCCTTCACTTTATAGAAGAGGAAACAGGGAAACAGGTCAAGAAAGTGGCACCCCAAATCACACAAATAAGAAGTATCAAAGCCAGTACTAGAAATTGGATTCTCTGACTATAAATCTAGCCCTCTTTCTACTGTACTATGGTGAAGTAGATAGATAGATGACTAGACAAATAGACAGATAATCTATCTAAATATCTGTATATGTATGTATGTGTGTATATAGACATTAGGAGCTAACGTACCAAAGTTCCAGATAGGATGTTCACATACATGTCCATGGAGAGACACAATTCCAAACTCCAAGTTAGCTGTATTTGTTTGAACAATTGCATTCAAAGCAGAGGCCATGAGACATCCAATACACTGGTGCCTATATGCTGTAAGGTAATATAGACTACAGTCCTGATCTCAATCTTTTTTCTTTTTCTTCTCCTTGCAAAAGATAAAAAAAAAAAAAAAGCCTCCATTATGTCACTAGGTTTTACAAGTAACATGCAAAATAATATCTTATAAATCTCATACAAAGTAAAATCTTATAAATTACTTATTCTGGAGTAGACAAACAATTCAAATAGCCTTACACTGTTTAATATGTACTATGGTTAGAACTACTGTGATTTTTGCTTTAAATCTGTCTGGGCACTTTTGGTTCAATTTGACATAAAACTACTTCTAATTTAAGTTCTAAAAAAACCTTAGTTAAATTGCTTCAAAATTCTCGGTGTATGCCTGAACTTAAATAACATTTTCATCCCAGCTGTGGAGCAGAGATAAACTTCTGACTATTGAAGAAATTGAGGATATCATCAGAAGCAAGATGGTTGTATTCTAACATGTAAAAAGAAAACTTTTGTGTGCAAAGTATAATAAAAAGTCACAAGGGAAGCAATAGAATGGGGGGACTAACATAGTGATAAAGATTTAATATCTAAAATACCAATATTAAACATATAAGGTCAATACCTTGTTTCCACTCAGTAAATAGCCAAAAAAGAGATCATCATTGATAGTATGGATAATTGGTGATGAATTATTTTTTTTAACCCTTATCTTCTATACTATGTATTGGTTCTAAGGCAAAAGAGTGGTAAGGGCTAGGCAATGGGGGTTAAGTGACTTGCCCAGGGTCATCCATCTAGAAAGTGATTGAGGCCAGATTTGAACCTAGGACCTCTGGTCTCTTGGCCTGGCTCTCAATCCACTCAGCCACCCAGCTGCCCTGGCAATGAATTCTTAAGCAATTTCAATCCATTAAACAAACATACAAAATAATAATAAATATTTATAGAGAACATTTTAAAGTTTGAAAGTACTTAACAAATATTTAATCCTCACAATGACTCTGTTGGAGGTGCTATTATTGTCCCCATTTTGCAGATGAGGAAATTGAGGCTGAGAAGTTGTGACAGCAAGTCTCATGGCTAGTCAGTGTTGTAGGGAGGATTTGAACCTGGATCTTACTGACTCCAAGACCAGCACTCTACTATACAAACTATTTGCTTAAATCCTTTGTGGCCTTCTGCTTTTGCAATGACTGTGGCAGCATGGTAGGAAAGGAGATGAAATCCCATAAAATTTAAATCATCTCTAAGCCACATAAAACCCAGAGAAAGAGGAGGGAGAAAAAAGTTTTGGATTGGGCAATAAGGAAGTCATTTTTGACTTCTAAAAGGTAAGTTGTATTAATGTTGCAAAGATGAATTATAAGACTGAGGAAATGAGGGTAAAAAAAATACAAATCATCCACCCTTAGCCATAATTCTAGGAATTTGTCAAAAGATGGGAAGGAAAGAAATGGGACAATATCTAGTGAAGTTTTCTGATGGGTTGAATTTGGGGTGTTAGGAGGGATTATTTGTTGGGAGTTGAGGCAGAAAAATCCTGAGCAAATGAGAATTCAGAGCAGATGATGCCAGTGGAAAGGAAAAGAATAAAGATGCTGGGAGAGATATTAAGTATAGGGAGCAAAATGCCTTAAAGTTGGGAAGGAAATGGGATCAAAAGCACACATGCCTTAGTTAATTTGAAGCAAGAGCAAGGGATAAACCATATTCCCAAATCAAATATGGTGAAGTAGGGACTGGATTAAAAATAGATTCTAACAGTAGAAGACCTAAATATTTTCATTGAACCCCAAAAGTGATGGCATTTGTTGTCAGTGAGAGTTGAGGTGGGAGTGAAAATAGGAATAGGAAATGACAAAAAAAAAAAAAGGTTAGAAAATAATGAAATTGTAAAGGTCAACATATTCTTCCAGCTATACTTTGTTGTCTAAGAGCAAGAATCCAACTGAATAAACATTTATCATAGATAATAGATAATAATAATA
>NW_025391907.1:0-6596 GCF_016433145.1 Gracilinanus agilis | reverse complement strand
CACTTGATCCCCATTGCCCACCCTTACCACTCTTCCACCTATGAGACGATACACCGAAGTACAAGGGTTTAAAAAAAATTAATTGCCCAAATATAAAACAGCAAAATAGCAGTTTATAGATTGGAGTTTTAGCTGAGTATAACTTGGCTTAATGTGTCAAATATTATGATTTTAACTATCAAAACAAAAAAACCTAATACAACATTAAACTAGTCTAAAACTATAGAGGTATAGTATCCAGATCATGGGACATAATTAAAACTCCTATATGCTACATCTATGGCACTGTATTTAATACTTGGTGTAAAATTTTAGGAAGCCCATTGATGGAATGAAACACATCAAAGGAAGACAATTCAGATTATGAAGAGTTTGGAAACCATGTTATATGAGAAGAGTTTTAAGGAACTGGGGACATTCAGCCTGGGAAAGGGACAACTTGGGGTTAGGGAAACATAATACTCATCTTCCATTATTTTAAGGATTGTCATGTTAAATAGCATAAAATTTATCTGTGTGATTTTAAAGGGCAAAAATAGCATCTGTGGTTGGTTGTTAAAACATAAGGAAATAATAATAATCAAAACACTTTGAATATAGAATCGATTACTATTATATACAGATATACATACATACATAGGCATACATACATACACATGCATGCACACACAGACATACATACATATATTAGACTACATGAGGTTGTGAGTTCCCTATTATCATAAGTGTTCAAACAGAAATGCTATCAGGAATGTTTTATTAGGGATTGCTAGGTGGAGTAAGCATTAGGTCCTCTCAGGTCCCTTTCAGTGCCATGATTTACATTTTTATTTTTAAAAAAAAACTTCTAAATGATGGTTTTATGTTGTAAACTCATTACATTTTTTTCTCCTAAATAAAAGTTATAGAAATAGAATAATAGAAATAATAGAAAGGTAATAGAAGAATAATAGGGTTTTCTTCTTTAATAATAGAAACATTTTTTTGTCTCCATGGTACCTCGTTTTAACTATTTTTAGTTCTGAAATGATTATAGAGTTCTTAGACTTAGTTGCTACTGACACATATCTGCATACACTAATCAGTGTCACTCTGGGTCTTCCATTTTTCCTTTACTCCACTTCAATTGAAGTCCTCGTTGTCCTGGCATAGAATTGGCTGTGGTGCTCTAGGGCTATACCTTAAAGTACACAATCTCTGTCAAGGCCAACCAAGATGGAAAGGCTTCAAGAATGGCTCTGGTGCCAGACTGACTCTTATTCCAGTGAGGATAATCCCCAGGTTGTCTGCAGGGCAATGACTGAGTCTTTTTAGTCACACTAAAGAGTATGTATCAAGTCATGGAGAGTGTACTTTGTGTTATTAGAGGGGGGATTCACAATGACATGTAGTCATGAAGGTCTGAAGTTATTATCTTCTCATAATCAATGGAGCAGGATGGAAGAGAGACAGAATACAAACCAGGAGGCCAAAATAAAATAAAGTAAATTTTAATAGTTGAGGCAACAAATCTTCATTAATGTTTTCCCCCAGAGCTTCAACATAGCATGAGATAACCATGGATAACCATGGTGTCTCAAAGGTTATGGCAGAAGAACATAAGCTCTTACAAAGTTCTAAACTGGGGAGTAACTAGGTGGCACAGTGGATTGAAAGCCAAGCCTGCATATGGGAAGCCTTGGGTTCAAATTTGACCTCAGACACTTCCTAGCTGCGTGACTCTGGGCAACCCTTATTGCCTAGCTTCTACCTCTCTTCTGCCTTGGAACTAATACACAGGATTGATTCTAAGATGGAAGGTGAGAGTTAAAAAAAAAAAAAAGAAAGAAAATCCTAAGTTCAAAAAACTTTAAGTATGGGTCTTAAAACAAGATAAGGGAAAGGAGGAAAGAGAATAAGTATTTATATAGTATCTTCTCTGTGCCAGGCAGTATGCAAAGTACTTTTACAAATATTATTTTTTGATCTTCACAACAACCTGAGAGGTGTTATTATTATTGCTATTTTGCAGTTAAGGAGACTGAGGCAAATAGAAGTTAAAGGGCCAAAGTCACACAACTAGTGCATATCTGAAGTCAGATCTGAACTCAAATCTTCCTGAATCCAAGCTTACCATTCTATTCACTGCCTATATAACATGAGTAAAGCACTTGGTAAATCTTAAAGTAGAATATATAAATGTGGTAATGATGATGATCATCACTACTACTTAAGGACTAAACTAGCTAAGACAGAGGAACTTATTTCCAAGAGGTTGGTCAATAAGTGATATTTTCTTTTGGGCTCTAGAACCTCATGAAATTATTTCCTGAAATTTAGATTGGATGTTTGCATTTGGTCTTGTTTTGTATTTGTGTTTGTTTGTGTGTGTTTGTGTGTTTGTGTGTGTGTGTGTGTGTGTGTGTGTTTATATTTTTTTAACCCTTAACTTCTGTGTATTGGCTCCAAGGCAGAAGAGTGGTAAGGGTGGGCAATGGGGGTCAAGTGACTTGCCCAGGGTCACACAGCTGGGAAGTGTCTGAGGTCAGATTTGAACCTAGGACCTCCCATCTCTAGGCCTGACTCTCAATCCACTGCGCTACCCAGCAGCCCCCTGTGTGTGTGTGTTTTAATTTTCATCAGTGAAAGGAGTTCTCACAGTGGTGAGGTCACAGATCTTTCAAAATTAAAGAAGCACAATTATTTCTCCCGATAAGAACAAATACTCACGATTTTACTTTTAAACCATTTTCAGGTTAAAATTTGTAGGCTGAACTTCAGAGAAATGTGGTTCCACATTTTTAGGATGTCTAATGCATTCCACATCAGGTACTCTATTAACCAGATGTATTTTGACTATGAAAAACAGATTAGAAATGAAGGAAGACAAAAGTTAATTATATCTCTAAAAACAAAAGCTATGAATATCATTAGAAACATTATTTGTGATTACAGGACTACTGTGGAATATGATTTTTTTTTAAACCCTTACCTTCTGTCTTGGAGTCAATACTGTGTATTGACTCTAAGGCAGAAGAGTGGTAAGGGTAGGCAATGGGGATCAAGTGACTTGCCCAGGGTCACACAGCTGGGAAGTGTCTGAGGTCAAATTTGAACCTAGGACCTCCTGTCTCCAGGCCTGACTCTCAATCCACTGAGCTACCCAGCTGCCCCCTGGAATATGATTTTTAATGGATTTGCTTAGCAAAAATAATTGCGTGAATCAGATTGTAAATTAAAATTCCACTTAGTTTGGAGCTATAAATCCTCAATTGGGTCAATGCTTAGTCACTGGCCTTCTTTAAAAAAATATGCAGTGGACACATTTAAATTTTATCTGTGACATGAAGATCTCCATCCAGTCTAGATAATAAAAGAATAAATCAAAATCAGATTTGTAGCATTTGCAAATTTTTGAGGTATGCATGTTTACACCCCAAAATCTGATTATTGGCTCACAAGAGCAAGGATGAACTAGCTCCCCTATATCCCTGCCTTAATCATCCATCTCAGGTGTTCATCCAGCCTTCACTGGAAGAACTCCATGTTTTTGTGACCTCAACCCACTTCCCATTAAGCTTTACCATTGTTCACCTCTCCATTTAATAAAGAGAAAATGGGTGAGCTTAAGGAGTAGAGGAAAGAAACTCTTTTTATCAAAGGAGGTAAAAACCTTCTTCTTTTGCTTAGCAAACCACATGTCCTGGCTTTGGTCTAAAATGGATAAGTTTGGTTTTGGTTTTCTAGGATGTTCGTTCTTTTCCATGTACTGCTGTTTGCTGACTCCTCCAATTTGAAATGATTTTCTTGGTGACTCAGACCGGAAAACATAAACATAGAAATGTTATTAATAAAACTTTGAAAAGTGAATTCAGAATATATGGGATGATAAAGTCTGTCATAATGTACTTAATGTAGGAGCCAGTGACTGGCCAGATTAGTGAAGCTTCCTCCTGTTAGTCTTGGACCCTAAAACTCCTGAGACAGCCTGTTGACTGGCTGGTGAAGCACCCACATATGCTGTGTACTTATTTTCAAACCCTAACTACCATTGTTGGGTCCAAGGGCCATAAAGAGGTATTTCTGATGCTAACTGACAGAAGCATAATTTATGTTCTCTGTAATTCAGAGGGATTTCAACGTAATTGTTAAACTAATGAAATCTGAATTGCTTTTTTGGAGCTATGGTCTCTCATTTAATCAATTCAACTAATCTGAAACAAAATGCAATCAGGCTGGTAGCTCTTTTTCTTTCTTTCTTTCTTTTTTTATGAGAAAAATAAAATTGAATCCAATGCCCAATAGTTTTAGGCTAATAACATTACTTTGGGGGAAAATCCCAGAACAATTTATGGCTCATAGCCAATAACAAATGGTTACTCTCCTTCTCCTTTTCCCCCCAAACTGTTGATCACTGCCCAAAGGTGGAAAAATATTTCTTGACTTACCAGTGATATTATTTTCAGTCTGATCTTTTTTAAACGACACACAAAAAAAATTTCTCAGCCCTCCAATGAAAGGATCTCTTTAATCAGATAATTGACCAGCTAGTAATTTTAGCCCATTTGTGACACACCATTTGGCAGGTACAGTAGTACATAACCATGAGCCTTTGCCTGTTTTCCTCCTTTCTCTACTCCAGGGAATGTCATAGAGCTTCTCTGTCTTATTCCTGCTCCCTAGGGACGATCCCCAAACATTTTGAAGTTCTGAAAAGGAGAGCCAGCTGTCAGGGGTAATGACTACAGGTGACTGGTCAAATGAAACAAAAGGGACTCTCTCAGACCATCAGCCACCTGAGGGGGGAAACGAGGGTTCTCACTAACCAGCTTTCTGCCTGCAGAGCCCTGTGTTTCAGACTTGTCCCAGGTTTTTTACAACTTAAACTCTCAAGTTCTTTACAAGGCTTACTTAGGTGAGACTAATTGCAGAGGATGCTAACAAAGTCCCAGGACAGGGATGATGGTAGCTAAGAAAATGCTTTTTAAAACCTCGCATCACAAAGGCCGAAGAAGATTATCCCTGGCTATTATTGTCTGCCTTTCCTCTTTTCTTCCTTCTCTACTCATCACATCTCTTGGCAGCCCTGAATGAAATGTAACATGCTAAATGACTGACATGCATTAAAACTCCTTGACAAAACTTGGGCCTTATTTTGAAAGGCCCCTGGAAGAAAAAGGATTGTGTGCTCTTTGAATCTGAGTCTGCTGAACCGCTGCCAACTGGAGGCTGCTCCATTCAAAGGGCTGAGTGAATAAATGAGAATAACATCCTTGGGGACCTTTGGGATCAGTTTACTCTGAAAATGCTCAGTCTCACAAAGGGTCAGAGTCACAAGGTAAATGAAAATGGCTGGGAGGGGACTTTGATGGCCGAAACACTGTAACTGTAGAGGACTTGAAAGAAAACTTTATTTAAAAAAAAAAGGAAAGAAAGAAAAAGGTGAAACCTCAGAATTGGAAAGTTATTTGGACTGTGATCAGAACTTTAACACATATGTTTATATGTAATATAACTATATGCCAAAATGTGCATGTAAAATATGCATAGTACACACATGTAAAATAGATGTGAGTGATGTTGAACCTAATTGTTCTTATGTAGCCATAAATATTGTGAATTTATTTCTGCCTGCAATATCTTAAAAATATGGATAGTGCATTTTCTTGATGCTCTATCTCATGATTGTCCTAATGTTTGCTTTATCACAAGTGATAAAATCCATCATTGATCCATCAAATGTTCCATTTCTCTCAATTTCTCTTTAATATTTTCCATATATTTTTGTTGTTCCATTAGAATAATTTTCATGTTACCAGCTTAAAGGATAGTATGTAAGAGTTGGTTTCTAGGAAAGGAAGTAAGGAAAACCTCAGGAATTCTTTACATGTTTCCACAGGAGGCCCTGCATGGGGCCTGTAAAATAGCCCCATACTGAGGGAAGAATAAACCTAAGCCTTTGACTTTTTCAGGTCACAGTTGAATGTGTTGCATCCCCCCCAAAACTACTTCCTATCCTGACTGAGGCCACTGAAGATTATCACCAATGAATTTGAAGGGGTGACACAAACATAGTCTTTTATTCCAAGAAGGTTAAAGGATTGTCACAGTTGAGAGTAGCTGCCAAGGAATGATCACTGAGGAGTGGAGACATTTTTAGCAAGTGGTACCCTTGCCTAATTTGGAAGAGTTCCCCTTTGGCCAAATTATTTTTCATAGATTGTACCTTGGCAAAAAATGATAGGCCTGTTCATAAATATGACAGAGTAACAACATCTCCTTTGTAAAATACTGGAAATGTATGTACTTAAAATAAGGCCTGTAGCTTTTGAGAGGATGCTGTTTCTAAAGATTATGATCTTTAACTACTCAACTCCATTAGACACTTTGGGACGTCATCTCAGAGATCATCTAATCCAACCCTATCATTTCACAAAATGAGGAAATTAAAATTCAAGGAGATTAAATAACTAGCCTGATGTTACATAGGTTGTGAGCAGTAGAGACGATATTCAAGCCCAGTGCCTTTGGCTCCAAATCCAGGGTTCTTTCCAGTGGACCATACTGACTCTAATTAGCATTTATAACAATGTTTTCTTTCTTTCTTTCTTTCTTTC
>NW_025391906.1:0-7265 GCF_016433145.1 Gracilinanus agilis | reverse complement strand
CCTTCCTTCCTTCCTTCCTTCCTTCCTTCCTTCCTTCCTCTTTTTCTCTCTGTCTGTCTCTCTGTCTCTCTCTCTCTCAACTTGTAAGCTATTCTGTGCTGGTATGAGAAACAAGAGAGGAACTTTTCCCCTGAATATAATTTGTAATACTAATGTGACTACATTTGTCTGGAAATCATACCTTCTAAAGGGAAAGCTACCCTCATTTTACCCAAGTCATGCTGAGGAATGTTTATAAAGGTTTCATTTTGAATAAACTAGAGCATGTGTTTTTTGTTAAAGGAATATTTTTTCAATGAAAATTTCTGAATATGGTACCAGATATAGCCATCTTACTATAGAGAATGAGAAATTATTGTTTGTGACTCTGGCAGCATAAAATTCCAAATGATTCTAAAATTTGTTGTGGTTTGGTCATTTTTCAGTTGTGTCCAAATTTTCATGACTCTTTATGGAATTTTCTTGGCAGAGATATTGGATTGGTTTGCTGTTTCCTTCTCCAGTTCATTTTACAGATGAAGAACTGAGGCAAACAAGGTTAAGTGACTTGTCCAGGGACACATAGCTAGTAAGAGTTTAAGGCCATATTTGAACTCAGATCTTTCTGACTCCAGGCTTGACTCTCTATCCATTAGCTATTCTTGATTCTTTTGTTCAATCTCTACTCCCTTTAAAGATAAAGAAAATGGGTAGCTGATAGGATAAGTGATTTGCCCAAGATCAAATGGTTGGTAAGCATGAGGGGTAGGATTTGAATCCAAGACTTCAGAGCTAGAATCTTAGAGTTAGAAGAAACCAGGGAGCTCAGAACCCTACCTACTGCATAAATCCTCTCTGACAAAATTCCTCCATAATGATCACATACTGTCTGCTTCAATACCTTCCATGGTTAAGGAACTATTTTAGCCATTTACATCATCTAAATAAACAAAATAATTTAAATAAAACTAACATTGAGAAAATAAATATATAAATAAAAATATTTTTTCACTCAATTATTAAAGCAGACTAGTTATCCTTTTTTTTTTTTAACACCATTACATGCTGATTTTGATAACACTGATTCTTGATGGCATATCACTGAGAGTTCCCAAAGTGTGTACCACAAGGCAATTTATAACAGGAAGCAAAAAATATAAATCTCTCCAGTGAAAAGCTAGCCTAGGAAATAAGGGGCTAATGGAAATGTGTGAGTGGGAATTCCAGCCTATTTTCTTCAAGAGGAGTGGAAAGTTGGCACATTTTTACAAATCAGGAAGTGTAATGTGAGCGTATTTCACTAGTAACTTTACAAATTGGGATCTGAGCAGGTCAGGCTGGGTGGAGGATGGGAGTGGGAAGAATTCTTGGGAAAAGAATCACAGTGATTACTGACTATCTGGAATGTGGCTATGGAAAATGGCTCCTTGCTTAAATAGCCAACTTGCTTTTCTTTGCTGGACCACAGGGGATGTTCTTATTCACCTGCATTCCCCGTGGCTGCCACTGAGAGTATCAGGATGCCACAGAAAGAAGATCACAAAAGAAAACAAAGCTATAGGTAAATGCCTAACAAAGACCCTGTTTCTATGACAACATGCTTGAAAGGAACAAGAGAAGTTAAATATAGGCTATGTGGACAAAATAATTTCAACAGGGAATGACGCTTAACATTTTCCATATGGCAAGAAGAGTTCTTAGAATAGGAAGCACTTTCTGGCCTAAAGGTTGGGAGTGCCTTAATTATTCCACAAATAGTACAGGATAGAAAGAATCAAAATACGAATCTTATAAGGGACACAGGATGACTGGCCCTTCCTCTTGGTCAATCCCATTTATCATCGCCATTTTTGTCTTAGCTAGACTGCCTCCACTCAGTCCAGGTGTCACTCAGCAGGTGAGAATCTGTTAAAAGGAATAACTTGGGGAACATAAGGGGGAATCTTTCAGAACCATAATGTCCAGTCAGAACATGTGTGTATGTGTGTTGGGGGAACTAAAGAGGCAGACAGAGAGATGTGTAAAAAGCACAATCCTATGCCCTTGCTGTATTTGGAGGGAAAATAACAACAAAAACAATGATAACTAACAACATAATTAAACATTCACTTAAGAACCTACAGACTTATTGAGTATAGATGATGAAAAACCATGGATTGTATTATGAAAGTCCTAGATGTTCATCCCACCTCGCTGATCCACAATGCCTCATGTTCTAAGGAGATTCTGGGTTAAATAGATCTTTCAGCTTAGACCTCAGGGTTGTTGTTCAGTCATCCCCGTTGTTTCCAAATCTTCTTGACCCTATTGGATATTGTCTTGACAAAGATACTGGAGTAGTTTGACATTTCCATCTCCATTTCATCTTATTAATGAGGCAAGCAGGGTTAAGTGATTTGCCCAGGGTCACACAGGTAGTAAGCACTTGAGGTCAAATTCAAACTCAGGTCTTCCTGAGTCTAGGTCAATGATTCCCAAAGTGGGCACCACTGCCCCCTGGTGGGTGCTGCAGTGATCCAGGAGGGCGGTGATGGCCACAGGTGCATTTATCTTTCTTATTAATTGCTATCAAAATTAAAAAAAATATTTCCAGGGGGCTAAGTAATATTTTTTCTGGAAAGGGAGCAGTAAGCCAAAAAAGTTTGGGAACCACTGGTCTAGGTGCTATGCTCCATCCACTATTCCACCTAGCTGTCTCCAGAATTAGGGTGGATACTATATAGTGGATTATTATGGCAACAGAAACTTTTCTGTACTTTACAATTATAAAGTACTTCAATGACATCATTATTTTCTTTACCCCCCCCATAACAACCCTGACAGATAAACAGAGGAAGTATGATTATCCTCCTTAAAATAAAGGAGAAAATAAGATAAACCAATAAGATGATGACGATGATGATAATAATAATAATAATAAACCAACAAGAAAACTAAGACTTGGCTTTGCTCAATGGAAAAGCCAAGGCTTTTAAGAAGGTCTTCTAAATTTAAATCACACACACTGACTAATAAACTGAACTATTTTCTTGAGTACCAATTAGGAAGTAACCAGAATTCCTTTTCTCAATCATCCTAACTTCTGGAATTCTCATGATGAAGCTTAAATTCTTAAACAATAGCTTCATATTTCCTAGGGTTTAAATTATCAAGAGAATCTAAATACACATCTAGTCATCCTTCAAAGTACACAATCAAGCTAAAACTGTCAAGTAGAAAAGATTTATTTTCTCAGTTACCTAATCTCAAGTTTGTCAACATCCTCTTCTTCAAAGTCAAAATGGGACTTTTTGCTGTAGCTGCAAGGTCTGGTCACCTAAAGGAATAGAAGAGAAAAACATTGTGAAACACTACTCCAAAAAGGAAAAACCAAGTTCTTGTAAGATCTCTTATACGTATTCAGAGAAATTCATCCAACCTGTCATGAAAGAAAATTATATCTTAATAGTGTTTCTGAAAGCATCTAGATCAAGATTCACCTGGGGCCCATTAATTTGTTTTTTTTCCTTAATTGATAACTGTATTTCAATTTGGGTTCCTTTGTTATTCTATGGATTTTATTTTGTGCATTTAAAAACATCATTCTAAGAAAGCATCCATAGGCTTCATCAGACCACCAAAGGGGTCCATGATACACCAAAAACAAACAAACAAACAAACAAACAAAAAAAAAACGGTTAAAATTCTTGACCAATCATTCATTAAAAAAATTTGTGGTCTCTGAGACACAGGCCTGGACATTGAAGACTTGGTTTCTACTCTTAATTCTCAAATAAATTCAATCAAAGCATCTACAATGTGCCAGATAAATTTACTAGGTACTTTGTGTTAAATGTACTGATTTGTTACATGTGGAGGTTCTATTTTTTGTGAAATGGAAGGGGGAGAGGAATCATTGAGAAGAGATGATGTTAAAATGAGACAAGAGGGCAGCCAGGCATCTCAATAGATAGAGAGCCAGACCTAGAGCTAGGAGGTCCTGTGTTCAGATCAGATATTTCCTACCTGGAAAACCTTGGGCAAATCACTTAACTCTGATTGCCTAGCCCTTACCACTATTCTGCCTTGGAACCAATACTTAGTATTGATTCTAAGATGGAAGGCAAAGATTTTATTTAGAAAGAGAGAAAAGGTGGAGAGACAGAGGGAGAAAGAGAGACAGACAGAGAGACAAAGATAGAGAGAGGAGACAGACAGACAGAGACAGAGAGACAGAGAGAGGAGACAAAGACAAAGAGACAGAGACAGAGAGAGACAGAGACACAGAGACACAGAGAGATTGATTCAGAGAAAGCAGGAGAGGCAAAACAATGCCTCAAGGAGCTTACTGGCTTAAACCACCACCTATGATAATATTTGGGAAGGTGAACTTAATCTAATTATTCTATAGGACTCCATTCCTCATATGTCAATAAGGGGTAAAGGGAAGAGGATGTGATACCTATGATTTTTCTTCAGTCACTTATTCTCTTGATAAGTCTTCTAGTGGTTAGGGGCAGGGAAAGGAGGTACTGGGAAGGCTAGAACTTCAGGGAAATGGTCAGAAGACTCTGCCATAAAAAATTGGAAAATGAGGGGGCGCCCTTTGATTGGGGAATGACAGAACAAATTGTGGTATCTGTTGGTGATGGAATATTATTGTGCTCAAAGGAATAATGAACTGGAGGAATTCCATGTGAACTGGAAAGACCTCCAGGAATTGATGCAGAGTGAAAGGAGCAAAACCAGGAGAACATTGTACACAGAGACGGATACACTGTGGCACAACTGAATATAATGGACTCCTGTACTAGCAGCAATGCAATGATACAGAACATTTCTGAGGGATTTATGAGAAAGAATGCAATTCGCTTTCAGAGGAAGAACTGTGGGAGCAGAAATGCAGAAGAAAACCAATTGCTTGATAACATGGTTCAATGATTGGGGATGTAGACTCTAAGTGATCACCCTAATGCCAATATTAATAATATGGAAATAGGTCTTGATCAATGACACATGTTAAAACCTAGTGGAATTGCTAGTTGGCTACGGGAGTGGGGTGGGAGGAGGGGAGGGAAAGAATATGATTCATGTAACCATGGAAAAATATTCTAAGTTAATTAAATAAATAAACTTAAAAAAAAAAAAAAAGGAGACCCTTCCATGAAAAGAAATTGGGGAGGTTATATTGAGATTCTAGTTCTGTGTCCTCAGAGCACCTGAGTGAGTCAACATTACAATCTCTAAGCAGGAAGACAACTTTTGGATCTTATTCAAAAATTTGATTTGAAATGGACTCAAATGCTACCAAGTACAGAGCTCTCCTTTGCAGTTGCTAATGTCCTTCCCAGGGGGATTCATTGCCTCTGCCCCCTCCTATGGGAGCCCTGAGTGAATTCCAGTCCTGGACAATCATTTCAGGAAATGCCCAGACCATCTAGGTTTATTTCCTGCCTGTCTCCACTCTTGATTCTCCCAACTTTTCCACCAGCAAGCACCATATCTCCTGCTCCTTCCAGCTCTCCTTATGTGCTGTGTTCTCTCAACTGTAACATAAGCTCTTTGAGGGCAGGGTTTATCTTTTTGTTTTGGTTTGGTTTGTCTTCCCAGGGCTCAGCACTACCTTATTTACATGACTGTTTAATAAATACTTTTTCTCTCATTTATGTTTTGCATTTACTTTTCTGTGTTCGTGTTAGATCAAACAGGATTCTAAATGTAATATGCTCTACAAACCTAAAAGTGCTGTCTAAATGTTAGCTATCATTATTGTTGTTTTCTGCAAAAAAAAAAAAAAGTAAACTTCCAGAGATAAAGGATAATTTCATTTTTGTCTTTGAATTCCTAGGGATGACCATAGAACATATGATTGATACTTAGTAAATTCTTGTGGAATGACTTTGTCTGTGAAAATTTATTTAAATTTTTTTAATAGTGTCAGTGTAGTAAGATTCAAGGAAGGAAAAGGGGGAAAAGTATAAATTTCATTATAAAAACCTGTGGTTAACAGACAAAAGAAAAGGCCCATTTTTTTTTAATTGAAGAGAGTTCTCTCTATGAGCTTGTTGTGCTAAATGGAAGAAACACTACTTTCTGAAGTTTCTTTTTCCTTTTTAAACCAATGTAACACAGAGGAAAGATGTACCCCACCCATGAGATAACCACAACTCAAGCTGATAAAATAGAACACCAAAGTAATGGAAATGATGTCTGAGCCATCAGACATCCTGCCCCTGAATGTAGTTTTAAAAACAAAATCCCTAACCTTGACAGAAGAATAGTACTTAGGGATTTTTATTATTTCCATTAATAGTCTTCTTTTCCACATTAATTAGCATAGAGGCAAATCCATTTCCTTGCAGTCAGAACAAATAAAGAAAATTGTAAAAATGAACGTATTTTCTTTTTTGATATTTTAAAAGTGACTTTTGGGTCCTTTAAGTATGAAAGAAATTGATAATGGAGTCCCTTGTTGAGGTACTGTAGAATGACTTAATTCTTACATTTTCTTACATACCTTCTTCCCTCCCACCCCCCCCACCCCCAATTCTCCTTTAAGATTCATTTAGATTGTTGAACCTTTGCCACTGGATGCCATCAGCAATAAAATATGCACTGTGTAAATAACAAGAGCAACAATAATAATGCCAATAATAATAATTCTTCTAATAAGCCTGCCCTAATTCCTCCAGTTGTTAATACCATTTCCTTCTCTTAGACTTCACATGACACTTTACTTTATATAGTCTTACACATTATTTTGTAGTGATTACCTTAGTGAGTGTGTTAATATCCTCCCACAAGAATATAAACTCCATGAGGAATAGGAAGATACCTCCAGAAAACCTTTTATTTTCCCCAGGCTCTGCCTAGCATGGTGTTCTACACACAATTGACACTTAATATTATTGTTATTATTTTTATTGTTAGTAAACTCTATTAACTTAAGACTGAAAATGATGCTCAATGACCTGTATTAGTTTACACATAGACTACATTTAGCCATGCTCTCATAATAAAAAATGACCAAGAAGATGATAGCAGTTGTGGCAAAAATGAACAAAATAGCTCTTGTTCCAATTATAAGAAAAAAGTTTCTTAAATTCACAGTAAATATTAATATATATATGTAAACATGGTAATTATCTGTAATTATTTTTCATAGTATATCTCTGGATTTGTTTCCTGTCAATTTAGCAAATATGTATTAAACACTTGTTATATTTCAAGGTACTCTTACTAGGTATTTCTTTCTTCCTTCCTCTCTTCCTTTCCTCTCCTCTCCTCTCCTCTCCTCTCCTCTCCTC
>NW_025391905.1:0-6104 GCF_016433145.1 Gracilinanus agilis | reverse complement strand
GAGAGAGAGAGAGAGAGAGAGAGAGAGAGAGAGAGAGAGTAAAGAAAGAGTTAGCATGGCAGTGAGGTAGTATTTATAAAAAAGCACTTTTCTCAGTGCCTGGCTCATAGTCACATAGTAGGCATTACATAAATGCTTATTTTCTTCCTCCTTCCTTTTCCTTCCTAACATTTAGTCAATCACAAAGCCAAAGAAACTTGACTTTGTCACATACTGACTGTATGGACATGAGAAAGTTATTTAATTTATCAATACCACAAACAGCATTCTATGACGTTGCAGAAAATGTTTCATCTTGCATTAGTAGAGGGACTTTCCTCAAAAGGAAATTTCCTGTATTAATGAAAGCATAGATATAGGTCCCGATTTTGTCATAGAACATATATACATTCACATATATATATCATATTTTACATGTATACACATGTAAGTAAAATATGTGTGAATAATATGACTTTTCACTCAACTCTCACCTGTGACTCCAAGAAAGTATAGCATGTGCAATGACCACACCTCAGTAAACCTTTACAGGAGATGGGCTAAACTAGGTTAAAGATAACCAACAGGCCTCAAACTTGTTGAGTACTTAGGGTAAGAATATGAAGACATCTCTTGGAGGTGGGTGCATGAGAACTTTGATGACTGAAAGAAAGAGCGAAGCTAACCCCCTTATTCAACTCTGCCTCATTCAAAGCTAATTCTCACACAAGTCAAGATATCACCTCATAATATCACTTGTCTTCTTCAAATACAAAGAAAAATTTAACAACTATGCATACATAATATGTATATACGCACACATGGGCAGCCAGATGGTTCAGCCTGTAGTCAGGAAAAAACATCTTCCTGAGTTAAAATCTAGCCTCAGACCCTTACTAGCTATGCGACCTTGGGCAAATCACTTAACCTTGTTTGCCTCAGTGTCTTCATATGTAAAAATGAGCTAGAGAAGAAAATGGAAAATAACTGCAATATCTTTGTCGAGAGAGCCCCAAATGTGGCAATGAATGATTGAATGTCTGAGAAACAAAAATATGCATACATATTTCCACTGTATAATTGTGTACATTTATGCAGGTATGCATGTGATATGTACATGAACATATATACAACCTTGTTATGTTGTACATTGTACATATGTGTAGTATACACTTGCTACACTCCCTTACATACAAGTATTTATCATTTGTTTACTGCATGCATACATAGTATGCAAACCTACTATACAAATACCTATAGATTTTATTTCATCACTGCTTATATATGTATGTGTATATGTTTATGAATGTGTAGATATGTATGAGCACATAAATATACAGTGATTAACATATATATATGTTATATATATATATCTCACAAATTGTATGTTTATGTGGAATTGGGGGATAGTGTACTGAAAACCCATCTGACTGACATTATTGTTTTAAAATTATGAGTTTTATCTTGATGTAACCATGGGTAAGCAGTAACAGTTTTTTGTTCTTTTTTTTACCTGCTGCAAAAATGTTTGAGAATGAAAGAGAAAGAGAATAAAAGAAAAGTAAAATCAAGAGAATGAGTTTATCATAGAACAATATGCTTATAGAACAGATCAGTAAAGAACAAAATAAAAAGTTAAAGACAGAATTCATCAAGTGAAATTCTCTCATTTTGATGTTGATTAAACTGAGGCTCAGTAAGGGGGGGGAATATTTATATATGTAGACTTATTGTGAGAAGTAAGCATGTTTGGGGCAAACAGTCTTTTGAGGTAAGATTATGAATGGAAACATCATTCTTTCTCAAAAAAGATGAGTTATGGGGCAGCTGGGTAGCTCAGTGGATTGAGTGTCAGGCCTAGAGATGGGAGGTCCTAGGTTCAAACCCGGCCTCAGCCACTTCCCAGCTGTGTGACCCTGGGCAAGTCACTTGACCCCCATTGCCCACCCTTACCACTCTTCCACCTAGGAGCCAATACACAGAAGTACAAGGGTTAAAAAAAAAAGACCAGTTAGAACCAGTCCTGAAAAGAAAATATCATGTTAAATAGAACCAGTCAAAAATTTGTATATATCACTATTCCTTAGATTTGATGTCTCCAAGAAGTTTCAGAGATTCATTGAGTGTTAGAATTAGGATCAACTGTGGATATCATCTAGTCCAGTGATGGGCAAACCATCACTGCCCATGTGCCAGATGCAGCCCCCTGAAATGTTCTATCAAGCGTGACATTATTCCTAATCTGACGAATACAATGAGTAGCATACAATACAATGAAACTTTGAAAGAGTTGCCTTAGAAACAGACTGGCAGATGAGCATTTCCTTTCCTTTGGCCCTCTCTTTAAAAAGTTTGCCCATTTATTTTCATGACAATTGTCTTCTGACTTTTTGTGATTCAGATTCTCTTCCCTTCTTCCTTTCCCCTACCCTTTGAGGTGGTCTGATATAGGTTATATCAGTGCTTTCATGCAATATGTATGTCCATATTCCCTATGTTTTGACTGAAGATGCATATTATTCACAATTAAAAAAACTAATGAAGGAAACAAAGTAAAGCTTTGATCGTTAATCAAATTAAAGGCACAAATTAATTTTATTTTTTTTAATTTTAATATACTTTTCCATGTCTACATAATTCATTTTCTTTTCCTCCCCTCTACTCTCTCCCCTTCCTAGATAGCAATAAGAACTTCCACTGGGTTATGCAAATGTTATCACTTATACCTATTATCATATTACTCATTTTTGCAATAGAGCAATCTTTTAAAACCAAAAACCCAAATCATATATCCATATAAACAAATGATAAGTCGTTCGTTTTTTCTTCTGTGTTTCTATTCCCACAGTTCTTTCTCTTGATATCATTGGATATCATTCTTTCTCATAAATCCCTTGAGATTGTCTTGTACTAGCAAAGTCCATTACATTGTATTTTTCCACAACATTTCACTTTCTGTGTATAATGTTCTCCTGGTTCTGCTCATTTCACTTTGCATCAATTCCTGGAGGTTCTTCCAGTTCATATAGAAATCCTCCAGTTCATGTAATCAAATTTTAAAAGCTCCTTTGTTTTTGGATAAAATTTCTGTTCATTTGTTTAGTTTTTGTTTTCTCATGAGACCCTTGGGACTTTCTGGAACCAACTGATAATAGTTTAGTCCTTTATAGGTGACCATTCTCCAATATTTCTGTTACTTTATAGTGTTCTCCTGGTTTTACTCACTTCACTTTGCATCAGTTTATGTAAATCTTTACAGGTTATTTTGGACTCATTCTGCTCATCATTTCTATGACACAATAGTTTTCCTTTACAACCATATACCATAACTAGTTCAGCCATTCTCCATTTGATGGCCATGCCCTCAGATTCTAATACTTTGCCACTATAAAAGGAGCTGATAAAAATACTTTTATACAAGTAGATCCTTTCTCCTCTCTCTCAATATCTTTGGGCTATAGACACAGTACTGTTGTTGCAGGTTCAACAGGTATGTATTGTTTCAGGGACTGTAACAAGGAATTTTAATTAAGTAGCCCCTCATTTATGTTGTTTAAGAATATTTTTAGTTTGATACCTTGTTACTGTGGGATTTGTTGTAAAAAATAGTCTCAGTCAAGAGTCTGTATGTGACCAGATTAAGAATATAGTCTAAAGATAATACCCAAATTATAATTTCTACTGTGTATATTGTTATAGTGATTTTAAGTGTGGGTATTATCATATTAATCTTATTAATTCATATTAATTAAATCATATTAAACTTATTAATTAATTAATAAGTAAGTTATTATGTCAAGCCTAGGTTCAATATATTTTACAATGTATTTCATATCAAACTAAGTCATGTTAAGAGTCTGTAGAGACCAGAAGGTCACCCAAAGGTCACGCAAAACAGGACAGATTAGAGGGCTGAAGCCACTGAGGCAAGAGGCTCTCAGGGGGTTCATTGGGGTTGGGATTCACTATGTCAAGAATGACCCATAAAAAGCACATTTTAAATCTGACCTTTCCTTGACCTTTAAATTAATATTATTCATGTCAAGAGTGTTCCTTGTAAGTCCCACCCTGTCCCCACTCAAAAATTCTTCTTTTTGCCATTAAAAACTTGACAATGATCAGGGCTTCAGATTTAACTAGGGAATCTCTAGCCCCCTGTCTCTGTGATTTCTGTGCTCACAATAAATCCAGGTCTTAACCTAGAAAGGTCTCCTACCCTTTTTTTTTTTTTAAACAAGTCGTTTTTTTTCAAAGTTCCAGATTGCTCTGCAGAATGGATGTATCAGTCAGACTTCCACCAACAGTGTACTATTGCAGTTTTCTCACATCCCCTTCAAAATTTGTCATTTTCCTTTTTGGTCATATTAATCATTCTTACGAATATAAGTAATATCTCAGAGTTATTTTAAATTGCATTTCTCCAATCAATAATGATTTGGAACATTTCCTTATTTGACTATAGATACTTTTAATTTCTTCTTCTCAGTACTACCTGTTCATATTCTTTGATGATTTTTCAAATGGAGAATTGATTGTATTTTTATAAATTTGACTCATTTTTCTAAATATTTGAGAAATTAGCCTTTTCTCAAAAACACTTGCTATAAAATTTCCCCCAAAATTTGTAGTTTTCTTTCTAATTTTGGTGGTATTAGTTTTATTTGTGCACATTTTAAAAAATTTAATTTAATCAAATTTTTTTTCATTTTTTTGTAATGTTCCCTGTGTCCTCTTTAATCATAAATTCTTTGCTTATCCTTAGGTCTAACAAGTAAAGTTTTCCATGTTCCCCTAATTTGTTTGCATTTCAAAATCAAGTAGTAATTTCAACTTTTGCTTGGTGTATGTTGTGGATATTGGTCTAGGACTAGTTGTTGCCGTACTTTTTTTCAGTTTTCCTAGTACTTTTTATGAAATCGTAATTCTTCCCATAATAACTTGCATATTTGGGTTTATCAGACACCAGGTTATTGTGCCATTAACTACCCTATCTTGATTTCCTTATATACTTGATTGCTCCGCTGGTGTGTTTTTTAGTCAGTTTGTTCTTCCAGATTAATTTTATTATTTTTTTCTGGGGTAGTTTGATTGGTATGTCACTAAATAGGTAAATTAATTTAAATATAATTATCATTTTTATTGTATTAGTTTAGCCTATCTGAGAGAAATTATTTTCCAATTTTTTTTGTCTAACTTTATTCATGTAAAACATTTTCTAATTCTATTCAGATAGTTGGTGGGCTTGTTAAAGTATTATCCTAGGTATTTTATATTATCTATGGTTATTTTGAATTGAATTTTGTTTTCTATCTATTACTGTTAAATTTTTTTGGTTATAAATTGAAATGCTGATAATTTATATGCCTTATAATGTTTTTAAAACTTATTAAATGTTTCTATTCATTTTTGATTGATTCTTTGGGGTTCTCTATGTATACCATCATATGATCAGCCAGAAGAAGTAACTGTTTTTTTCATTGCCTATTCTTATTCTTTCTATTTCTTTTACTTTTCTAATTGCTTTAGCTAGTATTTCTATTATAATATTCAAATAATAATGTTGATAATGAGCATCATTTCTTTGCTTCATCCCTGATCTTTTTGGGAAGGATTCTAGTTTCTCATTATTAAAATGAATGCTGTGATGGTTTTAGTTAGATTTAACTAGATAGATAATTATCCCTTAAAGAAAGCTCCTTTTATTCTAATGGTACCTAATGTTTTGTTTTTTTTATAAGAAATTGGTGTGTGTTTTGGTAAATGCTTTTTCTGCATATAATGACATCATCATGTTTCATTTTTGTTGCTTTTTTATTGATATGATTTATTATATTGATAATTTTCCTAATATTGATCCATTCCTTCATTCCTGGTATAAAACCTACCTTGTTATGTTGTAGTATTCTTGTAATACAATAAGGTAATCCCTTTGCTAGTGTTTTATTTAAAATTTTTAAAGTTTTGTTTCAATATTCATTAGAGAGATTGGTCTGTAGTTTGCTTTCTCTGTTTTTGTCCTTTCTGATTTAGGTTTCATTACTAAATTTATGTCATAGAAGTAATTTGGAAGAATTTCTTCTCCCATTATTTTTCCAAATAGTTTATATATTTTTGGAGTTAATTGT
>NW_025391904.1:0-4905 GCF_016433145.1 Gracilinanus agilis | reverse complement strand
TGATTAGCCATCAGGAGACAGAAAGCCTTTATTACCTAAGAGAGGCCTGAATGCCAGAGCATAGAAAACTCAATCTCAGAGCTCAAGGGGAAGTAGTTTAAAAAAAATCATTTGAATCTAAAAAATACAAACACAGTTACATGTGGGTGAACAGATTTGGAAGCTTGAAGCCTTATGGTTTTCTGAGTTACATGGGATTAGAAAGTTGAAGCAGCTGAACTTCCCACTCTTGCAAAACAAGCTGGCACCTGGTCTCAGGTTTGCTTGGCTTTATCTTAGCAGGGGCTGCAAGAGATCAAGGAAGTGTCAAGCAGGTGTGATAACAGTGGTTCACTAAACTTGTGTCTCTTCAGGTTCTGGTATAACCATATAATATGGGAGCTCAAGCAGTTTACTGGTAGTACATTCATTAACTATTTCAATTTCACCACATTTATATAGAGATATTTTCTTTTGTCAGGGGATGGGAGTATTTAGGAAAGAAAAAAATTAATGCGTGCTAATTGAAAAAGTTGTACTTAAAAAGAAACGTAATTATATCTTCCATGAATTAAAATTATAATTTGCATCTTTTACCTACATAATTACCTCTGTTTCATTATCTTTCAAATATAGATTATTTCAATTAAAGCTACATGTGTTAAGCATCTAATATAGGTGTCCAAAAAATTGTGACACATTTTTAAGTTTTAAGATGTTTGGAGTACTCTGTATGCACAGATGATCATAATTACTACTATACCAACTTCAAGGAATTGTTGTGAAGCCTTGATGTATTAATAGAAATGAAATTGTTTTACAATGTTAAAATATATGAGGTATACTCAGGACTATATCTTGATAGCAGTTGATAAAGATTTTTTTAATTTATTGTAACAATTCAATTTGAGGACTATTGATTGCAGAACTTCAAACAGAAAAAAAAAGTCAGGGTCTTCAAGGAACTATTTTTATAAAATAAAAATGACAGAGGAAGAAAAATTGCAGTGCAATTTTAGGCATTTTTTTTCTTTTTGCCTTTCCAGAAAGAAGAATTAGTTTGTAGATGTTGGAGAAATTATATTATGTTAATATTTTAGTAATGACAATTGAATTATTTTTATTTTTTTTAAAGTTATGCCACGTTGGAAGGATATGCTTGAGTGACAGATACCTTAGTACCTATCAATTCCTCCGCTTTGCTATTTAAGAAATTTGCTTTTCTTATTTTAGCCAAAGATTATTAGGTTCTAGGAAAGTAATCCATGTCATATAAAATAGGAAAAGGATATAGAAATCATAATAGTAATTTCTTAAGGTTCTTAAAGTGTAATGGTTTACCACTAATGATGCATAGACATGTTTAAAGAGAGCCCAAAGAGGATACCCACTTATTTTATAACCATAGTTTAGATCAAATTGAAATGAATATTCTCAAGGATTTTTAAATCCATTTATGAGTCTCTGTGATCACCAATTTTGCTCTTCTTGAATAGTAAAAATATGTTAACTAGAATTAGCACAACCTAATTCATGTACAAGAAATATTGAGAAATTATGTTGTCCTATTTTCTTTCATCAAATTTCCGTATTAGTTAACAGAACCTACTATTCTTGTGTCATGGTCTATCTTTATTTGAGTAAAGATGAAGTATAATGGAATTGAAGTTAATGAATTATTGACCAATTTTTAGGGTGACTTCTTCATAATGAAATCTTCCTAACCTATAAAGTCCTGCTCTTCATTTCAGTCATCATTAACATCATGCCATGGCCATGTAGTTAGAATCTCATGAGATTACCATTTAGGATGCTTTATTTATGGTAAGGAGTCCTAGCCCCAGTTTGCTCAATATAATTGTATTTATTTTGATTAGTTTCAATCTTGGATATTAACATTACCTGATTTAATTCCTATGTCATGATTCATTTAACTTTTGGGGGACCGGTAGCACTCAGTAAGTAATTATGACCTCTATAGGAATGACTGTGAAAATAAGGAGAGGCCAGATGAATGCAACAGGCATATCTGGATATATAGACTTTGTAGAACTCTTATTATGGAACCCCAAATGTTCAATTTATTTAATAATCATGTTTGTAGATATATATATATCTACATACGTATATATGACTAAAGTAGTACAATGTGGATAATGTGACTTCTTAAGGAAAATGATCAATTTCACTTCATCTCTGTTTTGGAAGGAGCATCTGAAATTGCAGATGGTGAGTAAGGGTGACTTTGTTCTTAATTCATGAGGATCAGAACAACACTTTTCAGTATGATCAAATTAAAAAGAGCCCAGGGAGTGCCCATGATGATAAAAGATGACTACAATTAAAAGTTGTGTTATTTAGACATTGTTATTGACACAATAAGTACCATAACTACTACCATGTGTTTCGCAAGCTGTGATATGCCCCAAGGTGGTCATATGGATAACAAGATCAGTTTCTTCTATTTATTAAATGGATGCTATGGGAAAGGGCTTGATTGAAATAAGGGAACAGCAGTACAGCTACAAAGACTGAATGAAGACATAAAATTGTGAGTGCCATCAGATTAAGTGTTTACCACTCCAATTGTGCATTTTGCTTTCTTTGTTAGTGGTTTATTCATAAAATCATTTCCATTTCCAGGGAGTCTTTGCTTTCTTGGCACAGAGTTCAATGAAACATATTTATTTTTGCTCCTCCAACATGAACTTTGAAGCCTGACAGAGATTCACTTTCAGATTTATTATTCCACTGAAAATGAAAACAAGTAGAAATTGTCAACTCTATGTAAACTCATCAGTAATAAGAATCTCATCACTGAATGCTCACTGGATTCTAAAGAGTAACTGTATGCTTAATCTGGTACAATAGTTTTGTTATCTGTATTATTCGTATTTGTTTTTGATACCCCTTGCTTTTCTCTCTTTCTCTTTCTTTTTTATTTTATATCTCTTTCTAACTCTTAAACTCAGTAGCTTTGTTTTGTTACTATTAAATTTTTTTATGATTTATAGACATGGAATTTCATATGCCCTTTTCTTCCCTGACAGAACTGCACATCATCTTTAGGGAACAGTAAGTGTTTTTTGAAAACTCTTTTTGCAACCCGAACCATATTTCTTATGCCACCTCAATATATTAGCTTACTATTATATTCCCGACTGAGTTATACTGTGACAATTTGTACCTTTGGATCTGAAATGGTTTATATCCCACCCATGATTGAGCAGTTGCAACACATGTTATCTGAGAGTTTGTCTTTCCATCACTACCTAAGCAATTTTAGAGTAAACAGTGTGTAAAACTTTTTTTTAAAGACTTGAGGCCATGCAAGTTCTTTTCTTATGATAATTGTTTTCATTGGTATTATTTTTCTGTTTTAATGTGTAATAATATTCTTAATACCTAAAAACATTTACAGTATTAAATTTTTAATTAAATATTAAAATTATAAAAATACTTAAATTAGATTTTCTTAGGAAGACCGTACAGAGTAGAGTTTTGGAGATTTGGAAAAGGCTCATCATGGTTGATAATATTTAGATAGAGATTAAATGAGGCTTAAAGAAGCATTAAGGTCAGCCATATTTATTTTGTTAAGGAGAGAGCAATGGCAGTTCTAACTTTGTACCTTGGGGAAAATAGTAGCATGTAATAGTCTAAGAGTAAAAATGAGAATCAAAAGAATTTATAAAGTCATCTATAGAGCTCTTTTTCTTTTTTTTCTCAAGAGTTGGATTCTAGAGTCATTAACCACGCATGCCTAGGGGGATCACCATGATTATTTTTTTCAATTCTGTCTCTGAAATATAACATCACCATCATCATGAAGACATTCAAAATGAAAAAAAAAAAAAAGAAAAGAAAAGCATTATGATGTAGGACAGGATGTCTTTGTGTGTGTAAGTTTCAAGTTTAAATCTCTTCACCATTAATCATCATATATCTCTTCCCTAAAAATGGAGTTTCTACCTGACTCATATGACTGATGATGACTTTTTAAAAATAAAGAATTACTCTTTTTTGAAGCTGTTCTTATTTCTTTTATATTATTAAGCATAGTCACATAAATAAGCCAGTTTTCCAAAGCCATTAACAAAATTTTAATGATTATATTACATTGGCAGATTTTGAATAAAATTATCACTTTTTCTAAATATTGGCTCTGGTCTTTTATGTGAGGGCCTCTTATAGTGTTGAAGAATAACAGAAATGACAAGTAGTGAGTGAAGTAAAAATTCTGTTCTGTTTGCAGCTCTTCAAATTTGTGTCATCCCTATGTCACAGCATTTACACCATTCTACAGATTTCACATAGTTAAAAAAAATTATCCCATTTGCCAGTTTGTGACATCCTCTCTTCATCCTTGATGTGCAAGTGATTAGCTTTTAAAGGATTTTTTACATGTACATATGTCAGCCTCTAGTTGTTGCTTATGTCCTCAGTCAGATCATAATTGATGCCCAAGGGTAACTTGTACATTTAAATGAGAACAGATAATGATTTCTCATGGCACATCTTCTATAAGCAGAGTAAAAGGCATAATAAAGTTAATTCCTTCACTGGTTTGTCCCCTGCACGTGTTATTTGAATGTGAAGAATTGTCTAGATATCTGCTTAGTTCATGTATTTTCATTTTCTGTGTCCTCATTTATTTATTTATTTTGGAGATCTCTTTTCTCATTTTTACTATTATTTTATAGTATTGAGGTTTAGACTACTCTTTCGAATAAACTATGTGTTGTAAAGGTTATGCATATGTTTGGATTGGGAGTTTGAGCTGAGAGTGCCTAATAAAGAACTTACTCATTCCTTGCCTTTAGGGAGCTTAGCATCTAACAAGAAAGACCAGAGTCACTGAAATTGCCTTCAGCTCAAGGTTAGATATCAAATTAAGCATATGGTTGTGGAAAGATATTGTGTGCA
>NW_025391903.1:0-3269 GCF_016433145.1 Gracilinanus agilis | reverse complement strand
CTCCCCTTTGTGCTGGTTTCAGCTCTGCCTGTCCCACTGGCTCCTGTGGACGTGACGGGTCCTGGGAAGGGCAGAAGTGGGGAACCCAAAGTTTAGGTCCGGCCCATTGGATGGGCAAATTGAGTGGTGAAAAAATTGGCCTGGGGAAACTAGGGGTGTGTGTTACATGGCAGGGAGCTAGGCTTGCCAGCAAGGATGCAGGTGCCTAAGAAGAAGCGTGCGTGGGGGCGGGAGTTTTTGGGTTTGTGTGTGTGTGTGTGTGTGTGTGAGTGTGTGAGTGTGTGAGTGTGTGTGTGTGTTTGTGTGTGTGTGTGTGTGTGTCTGTTCATTTGTCTGGAGGAATGGGTTGACAAGGGTCAGCTGAATAGGGACCCTGAGAAATAGGGGGCTAAGCCCTTGGCTCGAGGATTACCTTTGGTGGGATTTCCAGAAATGGCATTGGCAGCTGAGGAGGTTCCACTGGAGCCTGCAAAAATGGGGACAGGGGTGACATGGGAAAGCTGTTCAGGGTATCCTGCTGAGGGCCAAGGAATGCCAAGAAAAAGTGGAGGGCTGGGCTTGAGTGCAAGGCTCTCCTACTTGGGCCGTGTGCAGAGGTGAGGTTGTGAGTGTATGTGTGTATAAGTGTGTGTGGGTGTGTAAATGTTTGAGTGCGTGTGCATGTGTGTTTGCATATGTTTGATTGTGTGTCTTTGTGTGTTGATGCGGGGGTCTCTGGTGGAGGAAGTGGAGCAGGACAAGCCTATTAATTGTCATGAAAGTCTCTGATGGCAGTATGGGCAAGTTGTTTGTTGGTTTGGTTTGTCAGAGCGGCAAAGAGTCCCTCCAAGCCTGAGAATGGGATATGTTTCTTAGTGCAAAGGGGCCACCTGGATCTCACCTTGAGTATTCTGGTTGAGGTTGCTGTCTGATCCTTGGTGGGTCATTGTAGCTGTATGCAGTATGGAATTGTGATTAGGAAGAAAGGTAGGTGAGAAATGAAGAAAGGTCAGCCAGCAGCTCTTCTAGGCCACTGGGCTCTCTCAAGGAGTGGGGCATTCCTGAGAAGAAGGCCTCAACCCAACAAATTCTTCCACTCACCTTGATTCACCCCATTGGAGGTTGTCATTTGTTCTGATAATGTTCTCGTAGTCATCCTTTCAGAGATGTTTATGTGTGTTCCTCTTGTAAAAATTATGGCATCTTGGACAGAGAAAACAGTTCATCACACACACACATATTAATAATGGAGATGGATTTCTATCTTTGGATTTAGCTTGACAACAGTGGGAAACATTAGTATCTTTGAAGGGCTTCTCTTTCATGTAATTTTGTATTTAACCATGTAGGTTTGTATGCAATCTGGTTCCATGAAGGGCATATATGTTTGACATGCTGATAGGGCATCCCCCGAGCCAGGCTGCTGGGCCAATGCTCACATAATTACCTTCATTTGGATTTCTTGTAATGGCCTTTTTAGCTGAGGACCAAGCAGTGGAGCCTGAAAAATTACAATGGCAATCAAATAAGTTGTCTGTAGTGGTAATCTCCATCAGGACCAATGCTAAGAACAAGTAGGTATATTGCATGTCACCATGACTTTTAGGATCCACCTTGTATGTGTGCTTTTTTGATTGCTGAAATTTGTTGCTTGTGAGAAAGGAGAAGTATGTCAAGAGAGAGACTTTGATTTGGGGCATGGGCAGGGGGGCCTGCAGGATGGACAGTGCCATGAAGGTTATCCCTCCTAGACAGGCAGAGGAACTAAGAAGTGGTGGAGGGAGGATGAGGAAGGGAAAGCCAAACAAAGCATGGACAGGCATCAGGGAAGAGAGGGAATGAGCTTCACTCTCTGCCCTTCAGAGCTGTCAAGGTCCAGAGAAAGGGTGAGAAATTCAAGAAAGCCAAATGTAGGAGAAGAAATTAAGAATGCAGGGTCACGTGCCCTGGTCACTGCCCTTCAATGTGTAAGGATATGTGTAGCTGGGTCTCTGTGGTGCTGTCCAGAGGTCCCTAGCACCTCTGTCAGCAGGATCACTTGTAGGTATCTCCAATGAGGAGATATGGCCAAGTAAGTGCATGTCCTTGCCTTGCATTTCCACTATTGTCCTTTGTACCAGTAGGGGACAATGAGTCCATGAAAACTAGGGGGGCGTATACAACCTGAAAGGCCAGTTCCTTTTGTGGAGAATGTCATGTCAAAATGTCTGTCTTTTGGTATGCAAGTGCCCTCAGTAAGTGTATGGTTAAGGCTTTGTGGCCTTCATGATATTTCTAATGTGAGAAAAGGGGAACGTACAATAGAAGAACATAGAATGCTGAGAATCCCAGAGGGACACTGAGATGGTGCTTCATTAGGGAAGAAATAGAGAGAAAGGAGAGAGAGAGAGAGAGACAGACAGACAGACAGACAGAGAGAGAGAGAGACAGACAGACAGACAGAGAGAGAGAGAGAGAGAGAGAGAGAGAGAGAGAGAGAGAGAGAAAGACAGAGAAATGAAGAGACAGAGAGAGAGAGATAGAGAGAGACAGAGACAGAGAGACAGAGACAGAGACAGAGACAGAGAGAAAGAAATAGACAGAGACAGACACTGAGAGAGACAGAAGTAGAGAGATAGGGTGGGAGAGAGTGTGTGAGGGATAAAATATGGAACAGGGAAAGGTTGAAGGAAGGCAATGAGTGGTCTGGCTGTTTACTCATGGGATATACTAGCTGTAGATTGCGTAAAAATGATTCTGTTGCCCTGTGATCTTGAAAGGTCTAGAGAATAGTGTCAAAGTGAAAAAGGCTAATTTCTTGGGAGAGGCCAAAAGGCAATAACATAGGACCAAGACTCAAATGGATGCTCCATAGATAAGCTTGAGTTTGTACTCCTACTACTTGTTTGTGTGTTGGTTTTTTTAATTTTGGAAGTTCTGGAAAGCTAGAGCAGTGTCTGTGTCCTTGGCATGAGGTAGGGTGGCAGGGCAAAGGAGAATGGTGCCTCTTAACCTTCGCTGCTTCGGGTGACCGGACTGCCTGTTGCTTGGGGAGTAGCACCTGATAGGAAGAAAGAGAGGCGAGAAGGATTGGCACATGGACTGAGAACTTGGAAGCGTGAGGGAATTGGGTAGCTCTCTCTCCGTGGCCCAGCCATGAGCAAGAAGTGGAGGGTGGAGGAGGGTCAGCCAGGTGGCCCAAGAGGCCCCGTAGGCCACTGACCTTGGCTGGCTCCACTGGAGCTGCTGCTCACAGCTGGCGATCTCCCCTTTGTGCTGGTTTCAGCTCTGCCTGTCCCACTGGCTCCTGT
>NW_025391902.1:0-2659 GCF_016433145.1 Gracilinanus agilis | reverse complement strand
GAAAGAAGGAAGGAAGGAGGGAGGGAAGGGAAGAAGGGAGGAAGGAAGGAAGGAAGGAAGGAGGGAAAAAAGGGAGGGAGGGAGGGAGGGAGGAAGGAACACATTTTTCAAGTTATATAAGCTCTTGTATCTTCACAAAAAAATACAGAAAAACATTCAGTTGCATTAATGTAATAATCTAATTCTGAATTTATTTTTATTTTGTGCATTCACCTTAAAATACACTCCTAATAGACAGTAAGGCAGCCATTATGGCCTTTTCCATGAATGAATATTAGCAGCAGTAACCATTAGTGTACACTGGATCTATAGGATCAAATGTGAGGAAAAAAATATCCTTTTGCAAGAACTATCTTCATTCATGTTCAAGAGCCAGAATCATACATGCTGACTTGTTTCCGGAAGGTCAGAGTTCTCTCCCACCTATTAAAGAAAGAAAGAAGAAGAAACAATAACAAATCCCAATGATGGAAATACCAGATTAGACTAAAAATGCCTCCCCAATGCCCAAAAAAAGGCTTTTCCTGCAAGGACTTTTTCTCTCATTCTTTAAAACAAGGGCTAAAATCTTCCACAAAGATTTCTGGTAATGATGCTGTCTTCTTTGTCTGAAGAGTTAAAGAAAAACAGCCTAAGTCTCATGTCTTTGCTCAGCTGTGTGTGGGTGATGGTGATTCTCCACAGAGAGAACCAGCAGCATGGCCCCATTTTCTTAGGTTTTGTGGCTCATTTCTTGTTACCCTTGAGAGTCTCTTGAGTCTGGGTTGACTCTGCAGGTTTTGAATCCAGTACTGTGGCCAGGCCAGTCTGGCAAGGTCTACCAGCCCAATGAGTGTGTTTCTGATGCCCTTTGACTCTGGAGACCAAACTTTCCTCAGAATGAGAAGGAATTCGCTTATTGCTTATAGAGCATCTTCCGACAGAGAGTCCATCAAAGTGACGTGATCCTTCCACTGACTTGTTTTTGTTCATTTTGGCAAAAAGGATGATGATGAAAAGTAACAAGGTACTGCATCCCCCCTCCTATGAAACTCCAGCTGCTTTAGTCTCCTTTAAAGGTATAAAATAGGCCTATCGCTCCTAGCTTGAATTTATGTCTTGGGGTCTTTCATTTTAAAATAATTTTTGTTTGGGAAAAATGAGTCGGGAAGAGGATGTCAGAAGTCATCCAAATGTTGCCTCTGGGCCATCAGTCCCCATTCTCTCAGACCTGTTGCCTCTTCGGAAAATGTCCAGGCAAACGGAAGCTCCATTTTTGTAGGCCGACGAAATGGATGCGGAGCTGTTTCCAGCCCGAGAAAGCGGCTGCCAATTTGGATCCGGTGTGAGTTAAAGCGGCTAAGTTATAAACCTCTCAAAAATGGGATTTATAAAAGGGAGTGAGCACGAACCCAGCCTCCACTGATCCAGCTTTGCCAAGGATTACTTTAATACGAAAAGCATACTCTCTCACTTTATAGAAAGAGATTACTTCGTTGTCCAACAAACAACAAATGCTGGGTTTATTTTGTGTTATTTAAAAAAAAAAACTTTTCAGATTTTGTAGCTTTTTTGTTGCTTTGCTGATAAGGCATAATGTAATTCACCGGGCAAATCTAAAATTAAGTAGCGTGTGTGTGTGTGTGTGTGTGTGTGTGTGTGTGTGTGCGCGCGCGCGCGCTCTCACACCTGATGGACAGAAGTAGAGAAAGGTGGAGTTTATCCCTGTTTTCCCAGCAAGGTTTGTCTAGGACTTCTGTCAGCCTCTCTTAACTGTTTCTTTCCTGTTATGAATGATAAAAGACCAAAAATGAGATGGGGGAAAAGAATACAGTGTATGGAATCAGGCTGAGTGAGAAAAATACAAGAAGGGATGCCGAAAGAAGAAGAAAAATGAGAAATCTGAAAAGATACACCTTGAGAAAAAAATATATTGGTAGATGAAAAGATGGGAAAATCACTCCAAAATTTCCCAACAAGCAGAAAGAGTCATTTTATTAATAATAGAAATAATGACAAAAAACTCAACAGAAGGCGAGGCAGAACCAGGCAGAGACCTGAGTGACAATTTGGTTCATTCTGCCTTTGCACTGAAGGATTGTTTGCCTGCCAAGTTGAGAGTGAGACGAAGGGACACTGGGAGGTAGGAAGAAGGACAGACCTCCTTGTCTCAGGCAGACACGACCTGAAGAGAGTTCGGTACATTTCCAAATTTACTTCTGGTACACCGGCATCATATTTCTTTATTATTGTTATTATCATTATAACGAGTATTATATTTTCGGCATTCACTTATAAGGTGTTAAAGGATGTAGAGAAGCGGAGGAAGGAGGGGGGGGATAGAGGAGCATCTGAGGCTATCTGTTCACAGTCCCCAGATGGGAAATCTGTTCTGTTATTCTAAATTTCAGGAATGCATTGAAGACTTGGATGTTAATGAAAAGGAATCCACATGCTCCCATCAACTATACACACCCAGCAAAAACGAAATGGCCAGGGGGATTTCTTACACTTACACTAACCCTGGTCTTGCTGTCATCAGTATTACTCCTGTTTCCTGATTTGGGAATCCTTTTTGTATTTCTTCTCATCTACCCGGGTAAGCAAGTGCACAGATGGGATATGACATAGAAAGAAAAGGAGACAAATAGATAGAGAAAAAAGGAAGGAAGGAAGGAAG
>NW_025391901.1:0-11071 GCF_016433145.1 Gracilinanus agilis | reverse complement strand
ATTGTTGATTATTTCTACTAGCTTTTTAGTTGATTCTCTAGGATTTTTTAAGTAGACCATCATATCATCTGCAAAGAGTTATAACTTAGTCTTTTCATTTAGTGCTAGAAAAAAGGATGTCAGAGGCAATCTAAAAATGAGAAAACTGAGGCACAAAGAAGTGTATTAATTTATTCAAGGTCATTGAAGCAATGAGAATTAGAGGAAGAATTCTAATCCAGACACCTTGAATTTAGTACCATTTTTTCTATTGTATCACATTTCTTTATTGTGTTAGAGAAGTTCATCATAAAATGAAGAAAAAAATCAGGATTCATTGTCATTTCATACACCCAATGCAGATAGAACATTAGGTAATAGAAGGAAGTTGAAGCATTAGAGGGATCAGCCCTTAGGAAGAACTTTCATCCTTGAAAAAATGGAAGATCTAAGTTAGATAGTTACATAGTAATATTACTAGACATCAAAGTAGAACTTTTCTTTGTAGACTTTATATCAGAATCATGAAAATTCAAAGTCAGATGGTCAATTGGTGAGGCAGTATGGCACTGTAGTTAGAGAATTCATGGATTTAGAGGGACCTGAGTTTTAAGTCCCCCTCTTACACATCCTGGCTGTGTGATACTGAGCAATTTACTTAAACTGTCAATGTTCTGAACAATTCTCCAAGACTTGTGGGAATTTAATACAAATTAGACTCCTTATTCTGTTTGAAAACCCATTCTTGATTGAAACCAATCCCACACTGACTGACCACACATGCATACAATGGGATAGTGCCTGAAGTGTGGCTCCCTGGCTCTGGAACAGAGGCTCTAACCTGGACTAAGGTCAAGTCAGTTCAATCAGAGAGATGCAGAAGGAGTAACATAATTGGCCTTATAAGAATGGGTGCTCACTCTTTAAGGCTAGAGACTCTTATGAGCAAAACTAGTTAACATGACTAGTAGTTAGGAATTAGGGTGGCCAGGTGATCACATGATCTCTCTTTCTCTCACCTTTACTAATAAATAATTATAAATTAAAATATAGCCTCCAGAGAATTTTGTCATAATAGATTTTAAGTTGTAGAGAAGGTGCCACCTTGCATTGGTAGAAGCAATTCCCTCACCTGGAAATTTCTATAGCAGTGAAGTCAGGCCAGTCCCTATCCCTGTCCCTATGTTCATAAGGACAAACCTAGAACTCAACAGCAAGTTCCACTGTAACATCACTCCCATATAATTGTATTGTATTGTTTAAAGATTTCCAGTGATGATGAACTCCTCGACTACCAATGCAATCCATTCTCCTCCTGGGATAGTTCTAACAATTAAAGCATTTCTCCTGACATTGAATCTCATCTGCCTCTCTGAATCTTCCACCCATTTATTCTGGTTGTGCCATGTGTGGTCAAGAAAAACAAGAGGAATCACTTTTCCACATGATACCTCTTTAAATATCTGAAACCACCATCCTGGATATATTCCCTTTAACACACATCCCTAAGTCTTCCCTCCAAGAAAGCATCCTTGTTATCCTAACCAATCTTTATATGATATGGTCATTAATAAACTCTAGCATGGTCACCCTTCTCTGTAAATGCCCTACCTCGTCAATGTCTATCTTTAAATGAGCAATCAGAATTGAACACAATATTCCATATTGGCTGTGAATCAAGAAGGACACAAGACAATCTCTTCTCTCATCCTGAGCAATACATTCTCATTGAAGCAGCCTAAGGTTGCAGTTTTCTGAGTAGTCACATCAGACCCATCTTAGCAAGTCACACTGGCTCCTATCAGGAAAGGGTTAAGAATTTTTTTCTTGGATTTGATTCAAATTAACTCATGCCTGAAAGCAAGGATACATAATACCTTCTGGTCCCTTCCAGCTTAATTACTGATTTCCAGAATGTTTCTAGTGACTAAGCAACCTCAGCCACATGTGTTATCAAGCTGATACTTTCCAAAGCAGACTGTTGACTTTTATGAATTGAGGGTAAAAAATACAAACAATGGACCTAAAAAGCAATAACCTGTTTCCTTGAACTCTTTTTTTAAATTTGCTTTTGTTCTAGCTAACCTCTGGAAGTGAAATGGGTTTCTTCATTATATCCCTCCTCTCTGTGTCCCAGGCAGACCCTTATATGGAGGCTCACCATGCAGAACAAGGGACTTAATCATTTTTGCTCCGTGGACCTTTAGGCAATCAGCATGTATGTAGACCCCTTATCACAATAACATTTTAAATACTAACCAAAAAATCGAATGATATTGAGGCATGATTATATGTATTGATATTGAAAATATTGAAATGAAAGGAAAAATTAGAACCTAGAACCTCTGCATATTCTTTTCAGGCTACCAATCTACCTCCAAATCCTAGCACTTAGTATATAGTAGGTGTTTAATAAATGCTTATTGATTTGATTTAATAAGGCTTATCTCATTGTTTTATAGAGCACAAAAAGACACTGAGGCTTTCCTTGTAAAGTTAGGCATCTTTGGAGAAGGTTCTAGGGAATAGTCAGAGAAATTCAATACAATGGAAACTCCCTCAAGGTGGGCCCTTCTTTCCTCTCTCTAGAATAATTCTAAACCATGTTGATGCTGGTCCATAATAATCTGTATGGAATAGAACATTGAAAACTTGAACTCATTTCAGTGAGAGGGGGTGTGTGAAGGTTAGAGATGTGTCACCCAAAAGGACAATGAGATTGCTTTTTCAAAAGCCATTGAATTAAAAACAGCAGGGTGAAGGAGCCTCACAAAATGTGGATTTTCCAGTTGGATAAACAACATCTAAAAGTTCTGCTGCTTATCAGGAAATCTCCCAAAGAAAGTCTTCTCTCCTCAAATTGCTTGCACTCTCTGGCTTTTGCCGAGCTCAAAAATAACAGGCTCAAATCCCTTTCAGTCATGTTTCAATGTTTTCCCTTCAGTGTCAGTCAAAATCAAGCCATGCTGAGGGTTGTTGGGAAAAATAAGCTACAAGGAGCAGGACTTTGTAGAGGCTGGATAAATGACCTCCAAGATCCTTTTCGGTTAAAGATACTGATTCTAGAAAACGTGTTGTCAAAACCATAGCCAGGAAAATCAGTGAGGGAAAAAATATGTTATAGGAATAAAGGTTGTTTACTTTTTTCAAAACTCACAAATGACCTGGATCAGCGTTATCAAAAACCAATTTGATGACCTCCACCCAAAGTAGCCTCTGCACCTATGGTCGCTTATCTACCTCCATGGTGGAAATAGCATTACAGTCATGCCTTTCATTTCTTTTAAACTCATTGAAGTCACTTCCTCTGCCAGAAACGTACAAGCACAACATATGCTCATAACAAATTTTGTTACAGTCCAGTGCTCTCTTTACCTCAGATATTTCTGGATCAAACCTATCTTTCTAGGCTGATTACACATTACTCCTCTTTAAAGAGCTGTTACGTTCCAGCCAAATTGACCTATTTGTTGTTCACCATTCTCAATATTCCATCTTGTCTCAATGATGACCTCTATCTCTTGAATGCCTGCCCTCCTCAATTCTGCCTTTTGGAACCACTCTCTCCCTTCAGGGTTCGGTTCAAGTGCTATTTCCTCCAATCAAAGGCCTTCAAGAAACTTTTCTTCATTCCCCCAGTTTTTAAGATTCTTCTTAAAACTGCTTTCAATTTATTTTTGCATATATTTTGTATTTACTTATCTGTACATATGCAGTCTCTCCTACTTTCGAATATGAGCTTAGTATCCCCAGGATCTAACACAATGACTGACTTATGGTATGTCCTCAATAAATACTTGTTAAATTGAATTCTATTGTACTGGATTGAATGGAGTTGGAAGTGGGCAATTTGTCATCTTCATTCCTCTTCAAGCTGCATTCCTGACTCATTGCCACAGGACTTTCTCTACCATGCCTTAGAAATTTCTTTATCCTTCAGAGTGAAAGCTCTCTACACTCCTGGACCTCTTCTCACATTATATACTAGTAACCTCCACTCCATGACTTCACCCTATGATTGACTGTTTCTTCCTACAATCTCCAGTTTAAGGACATCTGGGTCATTGATGTCTCGATTCCTTTTTATGATGAATTGTTGCCTTGTTTCTATAAGACAGTCTACTAAAACCCTTTTCCTTGGATACTGAGTTCACACACACACACACACACACACACACACACACACACACACACATTCCTTCCAGATCTTTCTTATGTATCATCTTCTGCCATTAGAATATAAGCTCCCTAAAGGCAAGGACAGTTTTTCTTTCTTCTTGTATTTATATTACCAATATTGAACACACTTTGCAACAAAGAAAATACTTAACCAATGCTCGTTGGCTTGACTCAACAATAGGCTGAATTGGAAAAAAAATTTTTTTGTCATTTTTTTTCTTTAGAAAGACATTTAATGATGATTAGCAACTAGGTGGACTTTCAAGGAAAATTTTACTTTAGTAATAAATATATAGATATATTAAAATAGTCTTCCATATATTGAGATTATGTGACAACATCATTTATAGCTAGAGTTAACCTAAAGCCAAGATCTGTGTTCTAGTCCTCACCTCTGATATGAACTGGCTATGTGAAAATTGGCCAGTCACTTACCTTCCCATTGACCCCAGGCGACCCTCAAAGACTAGAGGTAGCAAAAGCTAGAAAAGTAACTTTCTTCATTAGAATTTCATTATAACAGCAGAATCACAGGTCAAATTTCCCCTCTTTCCTATTAATCAAAATACTAGATGAATGATTCAACAGACAGACAGAGACAGACAGACTGATTGATAGACAGACAGATGGATGGACAGATGGATGGATAGACAGCCAGACAGACAGATAGATAGATACATGCATACATAGATAAATATATAGATAGATAAATACATAGATAGATACATAGATAAATAAGTACATACATAAATAAATAGATATATACATACATACATAGATATCAGCAATATGGATGCCACAGTACATACATAGATAAATAGATAGATAGAAAGATAGATACATACATAGCTATCTAGATGGATAGATAGATAAAGACATAAATACTTAAAGATATAAACCCCAGAATTTCAAAGTTAGAAAAGACTTCAGAGGCCATGTGGTCAAACAATTGATCAACTCATTTTTCTCTGAAGACCTCTATTGAGGAAGTCATGTACCTTCTGAGGCAGTCCATTCCTCTTTTGGATAACTGGATATCAAGAAGTCTTTTACTATACAGGGTCCAAACCACAATATTTGCTGTTTGATTACTGAGATGCACAGATCCTATTATTATGGATTCTTAGAGACAGGAGGGACCTTAGAAGTTGTTCTTCTGCTCTATGAGTCTAATCTTAACAATCAGCAATACTAAAGCCACAGCCTAGGACCCAGCTTATCTTATTCTGTATTTCACTGACAGAAAGCTTTTTCAAATATATTATCTTCTTGTTGTGGCCTACCATTATTTGAATAATGGAGTTGGACAGTAAGGCAGAGATAGCAAAAATGTTTTAAAGGAAAATATTAATAAAATTTGATAACTTACTGGACAAATGGAATGAAGAAGAGCAATAATGAAAAATATGTGGAGGATGGGGAGACTGATATTAATCCTTGCCTCACATTTATCCTGGACTTACAATAAAGTGTTTTATGTCTCTAGGTTTCCTGTCATTTATTTGCTTCATTCTTTTTCATTTTTCCTAATCAATGCTTGTATTGACTCATTTCCCCCTTATTTTTATAGAACAAGCTCATGATAAATCGATCTCACTCCCTCTAGTATGCTCAGTGTAAATGTGCTATAATCATAATTACGTCATGGGTCACCTATATTAAACAAACATTCTTGAAAAGAAAATGAAACTAGATTGTTAATCAATATCTAGGCTCCGAGTAAGGTGGGGGGCTTCCATGTAGTTGTAGAGAACACAACAGTTCAACATGAGAGTCTTTACTCCACACTACTTCTCAGGTCCACTCATCCCCCTATTCAAAACTGGCAGATGAGATCCATTTAGTCTCTTATTCCACACTTGCAAAAGAGCAGACGTGGCTACTCATGCTTTTTGAATGAGTACGCAATCACCAATTATGATCACTTTGACATGATGACACAATGGCAGATGGCCTGAACTTACTATCTTCCTTAAAATTGCACCTAAGTTTCCCTGGGCCTTCCTATATCTGGCAGGTCACTGAGACTTTCCCATCTGACCTTTCAATAGACCCTAGAATTCTTCTGGGATGCCATCCAACCTGAAGCAGCATCCTTAAAAACATTAGACCTTTCCATCTGCCTTAAAGATGCACCCTCCTTTATGTATTTGAGAATTGGTACTCTTCTATTTGCATTCCAGAGCTTAACAAAGTGCTTGCTTTATAGTAAGAAGTTAATCATTCATTTTTTTGCTCTTGCTTTCTTTGTATCTTCAGCATTTTAACTTGTTCCTGGAATATAGTAAGAACTGAATAAATGTTTATTGATTGACTGACTAATGTTTGCTGTTATTTATAGAACCATCTAAGTTAGGCACTCAAAAATACATTGTCTCATTTGAACTTTATAATAACCCCATGAGTTTGAAACTATATATATAACTAAACTGCCTTTTAAAAATGAAGAAATTGAGACTTAGTAATATGATTATGGTTACTTGGTTAACAAGTGTGCGAGGCAGAATTTGTCCCCACAAAATCCTGTCTCCAACTCCACTGCTCTTTCCACTACCATGTCTTACATAAAAAGAAGATGTTGGGAAATCCTGGTGGAAAAAGATCTGGCTTTATTGTGACAGAGAAATCGCAGCAGCAGAGGTCTTCGGGTTCCCCGTCCCCCAGTTCTAAATCTGAGACCCTGAATTACAAAACACACAAATTTTTAAAGTTTTATATCTGTCCACCCCCTAAATGCTCTCCAAAAGGTCTGACAGATCATTAAGACTTTTGGATAACCTTCTGGTCCCAACATGAATTGGTTTCATATAAAATGCATTCCAAAACAGATTCACACACTTACAATGATTTAATTTTAATTATTAATTTAATTTAATGAATTAGTTAACATTAACATGGTAATTATTAACATAGTAATTAACATAGAAACTTACAATTAATATGATAACATGCTCTTAAAATCACCGTAACAATACACACTCTTGAAATTATAACTTAGGTGATATCCTGGGACTACATTTTTAATCCATTGACTCTTCTCTTGGACTATATTCTTACCACAAATAGAAAGTTACAAGAAAGGGATTCTTAACCTAATACAAATGAGATCCTGCTTAATTAAATTTCCTCCTTACACTTAATAGAATGCTTGAGAAAGCTAAACAGACTTATAGAGAGATCCATCTCATAATAACAATTAATAATAGTAATAACAATAAACATTGTTATAGTAGTAGTGGTAGTTGCCACCTGTATCACGTTTTTAACTTCCCAAAGGTTTTCAGAAATATTTCATTCTATCATCACAACCACCCTACAAGGTGAGGTAGTTGAAATTTCCCCATTTTACAAGTAAGAAAACTGAGGCATAGAGAAGTTAAATTACTTACCTAAGGTCATACAAACTATTAAACATCTTAAATTGGATTTAAACTCTTGACTTTCTGATACCAGGCATAATAACCCTTTATTCATGGAACCACCTACCACCTGCCTTAAAGATGAATAATATTTTAAAGATAATTTAATTCATAAAGATAATTTAAATTAATTAAAGATAATTTAAAGATAATTATATGAAAATAAAATTATATGAAAAACTTATAAAATTATATAAAAATTACATAAAACAGTTGAAAATGTTTTCCTTTTCTTATTATTCCCATCAGGAACAACACCATTCTGGTCATGCATATATATGTACACACACACACACACATATACACATATACACTTTTTTTTTTAAACCCTTGTACTTCGGTGTATTGTCTCATAGGTGGAAGATTGGTAAGGGTGGGCAATGGGGGTCAAGTGACTTGCCCAGGGTCACACAGCTGAGAAGTGGCTGAGGCCGGGTTTGAACCCAGGACCTCCTGTCTCTAGGCCTGACTCTCACTCCACTGAGCTACCCAGCTGCCCCCACATATACACTTTTGATTCCCCTCCTCCCTGAGTCTCCTGCCCTCCAGATCTCATCCTCCTTTGTTTTTCAAAAAAAAAAGGAGACATTTGTTTTGATCCTTGAAATAAAAAGAAAAGAAAAGCTAGTATAAAATAAAGGAGTATTTGCTTTAATATAGTCTGAAAACTCTGGCAAGAATAAATATGTTATCAGTATAAATCATAACATGGTAACTAGTCATTGTGGGCAAGTGAGGGCCTCCATTTGTCAGGCTTAGTATTAGGGGTTTGTTGCTCAGATCCTGATGTTGAGTGAATTGTCTGTTGCCAGGGCAACTTTACACCCTCTGTTTGTTTGGGGGAGTAGGAAAGCTAAACAGACATCCATCTAATCTCCAAAAGATTGACAGTAAACAGCAGTAGTTACCTTGAGGTCATAGTAACCCAGACCTTCAACATACATCTTGTGTTTTATGAAAGCATCTCACTCTCACAGATTCCCATGATGCTGAATTGTCTTTGTCTCCTGTTCCCTGAGCCAAGTAGCTCCAAGTAGCCTATCTTACAGGCTTAAAGGTTATTACATATAAGCTTTTTAAGTACTTTATTTAGAAAGAAATGAGTGTAAATTGACCACATGATCCAGATTGGCTGCCAAAAAGGGTTATAGGATTTGGGGTGGTCTCTTGGTGATTTGTGCATTGAATGCCTGGAAGCAGACCTATGGGCTGTCTCTGAGCCTCTCTGATATGTTGGAGCATTTTGATTCCAAGTCTTCAGATTGGTCCTAAAGGGACTTCATCTGAAAACTAATAAGCCTGAATTCCATTTCCACTTATGTCTTCTGACTCATGCTGGGTTCCCATCTCATGAGTGCTTCAAAAGACAGGAGGAGAGAGCATTCTGAGGAAGTCAGAGCTACCTCTGGATAGTCTATGGAAGCTTTTAGAATGGTTCTGCAAAGATTATTTCCAGTCAAAGCTGGTGGTCGCTCCTAAAGCTTCATGGCCCTTGCCTCTCAGCAGTATTTTTTCCTATTGAAGTTCTCCACCTGTGTTTTCCATCACATCATACTTTCTGGCTTCCTATAATCCTTGCTCATTTGTCTCCTTTTCTGGATTTCCTCTATCTCCCCAAGCCCTTGAGGTAAGTATTCTCTCTCTATGTATTTTTCGTTATCATATTTTTACTCTTTTTCATAGGGTCCCAGATTTAGATGTTGGAGGAACTGCAGAGGACTTTTTAAATTCAAAGTTCAAATTATAGAAGAGAAAGCATGGACTCAGTGAAGTAAAAAGACTTCATAGGTGGTAGAGGAAGACAGGGTCTGACAAAGTTACAACTGGGATGGGCATTAGATGTCATTTGGTTCAACCTCTCATTTTATAGAGGAACATGGAGGTCCAGAAAAACAAAGTCACTTCCTAAACATTACACAGCTGGTAAGTGGAAGAGCTGCATTTCAAATGCATTTCCCTTATTCCAAACCCACTCCCTCTTTCAATTATTCATGACACCTCTGCTGAGCTTTGGAATTACAACTTTATCCTCAAGGCCAAGCTCTTTAAATTTTCTTTTTTTTGTATCCTGGTCCCCTTTAGTACCCCTTGTCAGAATCATATTTCTAAAATCCATAAGCGAAAATACAGAGTATTACAAAGGAAAACAGTAATATTGAAATAAATGTCATTTTCCTATGGAAATGCACAGATTCCCTGAAATTGATCCTTCAAACAAATCCATGGATTCCAATTTAAGAACCTTTGCTTGAGACAATTGAGAACTGTGGAATTTAGGTGATTTACCCAACATCACAAAATTGTATGTAGTAGAGTCAGGAATTGAATGTTTATTTTTCATTCAAAATCAAATGCTCTTAGGGGAAGCTGGGTGGCTCAGTGGACTGAGAGCCAGACCTAGAAATGGGAGGTTCTAGGTTCAAATCTGACCTCACTTCCTAGCTGTGTGACCCTGGGCAAGTCACTTAACCCTCTTTGCCTAGCCCTTACCACTCTTTTGCCTTGGAACCAATACACAGTATTGATTCTAAGACAGAGCATAAGGGCTAAAAAAAACAAATGCTCTTTCCACTGTTCCATATTGACTTCTCAATTCTAAGTTCCCCTTTCAGTACCAGTAGGTTGCCTTAGAGAACATAGTATCATTGGACTTAGGAGTAAAAGAGACCTCCAAGAATATAGTTCTTATTAGAATGAGACAGACAGACAGCGACAGAGACAGAGAGACAGAAACTGAGGCAGAGACAGAGACAAAGGCAGAGAAAAGGAGAGAGAGATTTAAGTCAAGTCTCTGCTCTGACACATTCTATTTTGGTGAGCCTGGGAAGTGCCCTGAGCAACCCTCTAAAACAATAAATTGCATAAGAGTTGCAAATCTGCATTGATTTGAGGAAGTCCCTTCTCTGGGAGGTCCTCTGAGTGCTCAAATGTATTTCTGTGATCTCAGCAATTTTGATATTCCCTCAAACAATGCAGATCACATCTAATCCATGCCTGCCATCCTATACAACTCTTATCAATGTCTTTCCATATCAATCACAAAGGCTTGGGCCAATCACCCAGGGCTTTCTTTGCTTTCTCCTGACATTGATAAGATACCAATGTAATATTCTTTATGTCCCATTAGTATTCCATGCTCTCTCACACTTACCAGTCATTTTTTATAGATCATATGGTTTCTTTATATCAATTACTCTAGGTCTCCCTCAAATTCCTTGTTTCATGTTTCATCCTGCCTATAGACACCATATGTTACTCTTTTGCCTTTTATGTGACACTTATTTTCATTTCCTCAGTCTCTTGTGCTCCAGGTCTCCCAGAAACATAAAAAAGATTATTAGATCATTGATTGATATTAGAGAGATGGGATTTTGTTTCTATTAGAAGTTTGAGTATTTAAAGAACTTTGCAGTTTCCTCAAGGCAGTCCAACCTAATCTCCCTCAGCTTAATTCAGCATCCAACTCGGTATACATATATAATGTGTGTCCAGGA
>NW_025391900.1:0-7011 GCF_016433145.1 Gracilinanus agilis | reverse complement strand
TCTCTCTTTCTCTCTCTCTCTCTCTCTCTCTCTCTCTCTCTCTATCTCTCTCTCTCTCTCTCTCTCTCTCTCTTTCTCTCTCTCTCTCTCTCCATCCATCCATCCATCCATCCATCTATCTATTCATCCATGCATCCATCTAGCTTTCTATCTATCTTGATATGTTAATAAACCCTTACCTTCCATCTTATAATAAATACTGTGTATTTGTTCCAAGGCAGAAGAGTGGTAAGAGCTGAGAAATGAGGGTTAAGGGCCTTACCCAGGATCACATAGCTAGGAAGTGTCCAAGGCCAGATTTGAACCTAGGACCTCCTGTCTCTAAGCCTGACTCTCAATTCACTTCAATCCTTACCTTTTTAACCAAAGGATGAAGGTCCCATTCTTAGGACCTCTCCAAGTTTGAATTTTTGTTATTTGGTCTTTACAGCTGTATCCAACTCTTTGTAACCCCATCTGGGATTTTCTTGGCCAAGATACTGAAATGGTTTTTGCCATTTCCTTCTGCAGCTCATTTTACAGATGAGGAAACTGAGGCCAATAGTGTTAAGTGTCTTGTCCAGGATCACACAGCTAGCAAGTATCTGAAGCTGAATACTTCTAAACATGTGACTTATTTTTCATTACCTCCCATTTTCCATTCAGGAAGACTTCCACTTGTCCTCCTCCTTTCTCTGGACCATCATGACATCCATTACTGGCACTCCGTTTCTCTACCCGCTATTACTAATAGCCAAAGGAAAAAATATTTAACCGGAGATAGTTATTAAGGAGTCAGCCTAAGCAGGCTAGTGTAGGAGAAAGAAAACTGGACTTTGGAGGATTCAAATTCTGTTTTTTTCTCATCGATTCATAGATTTAGGACTGAGAGACCCCTTAAATATCAAGCCAAGCCCCCCATTTTATATATGAGAAGACTGAGGTTCAGAGACATGATGTGTCTTGACTTCAGTCCCACAGCTCCCTAGCAATCATCAGAGGTGGAATTTGATCTTGGGTTTTCTGGCCTCTAGGTCCAGTGCTCTTATCTACCACCTCATGCCTCTAGCTGATTCTGAGCCATTCACTTAATTTGCGTGAACCCCAGAGAATGTCCACGTTGCCTCCGCCAGCTCTCCCACTCCCTTTATACAGATCGTCCCATTGGAACACACCAAAGAGTATGAGACATTCAACTTGACCAAGAAAGTGCTCTGCCTATTCCAGGGTAGTTTCCAAAGGAGCTGTCTATAGTCAGTAGGGAGTGAATATGGCGGGGGGCGTACATGTATCTGCTAAGCATGCTAGTTCATAGTTGAGAAGGAAGAATTAAATTCTAGAATGTTGAGTTAGAAGGAGCTTTAATTGTATACAGTGTAAAGTAATAAGAAGGGGGCTGCTAGGTGGCTCAGTGGATAGAGAACCAGGTCGGGAGAAAGGATGTCCTGGGTTCAAATCTGACCTCAGACACTTCTTAGCTGGGTGACCCTGGGCCAGTCACTTAACCCCAACTGTCTAGCCCTTCCCTCTCTTCTACCTTAGAACCAATACACAGGATTGATTCTAAGACAGGAGGTAAGAATGTGCCTCAGTTTCCTCATCTGTAAAATATGAACTCGAGAAGGAAATGGCTAACTGCTCCAGTGTTTCTGCCAAGAAAACCCCAAATGGGGTCACGAAGAGTCAAAAACAACTGAAATGATTGAACAATACATTTATTAAGTGCTTATGATGTGCCAGAATTCAAAGACAATAATAAAAGTCCTTGCCTTCAAGAAGCTTACCTTCTATCTCCTTACATATCTTTCCGCCTTAACTCTTCCTTCCATCTAATCTACTCATCTAAGGCTTCCAGAATCAATTAATCAGCATTTATGGAGCTCCTACTGTATGTTTCATGCATTGTGCAAGGTATTGGGGCACAGATATCAGACTAAGCTAGTCCATGCCCTCCAGAAGCTTATCAGTTATCCAGGAAGTCTTGGACCTATGTAAGTATAGATAAAATAAATTCAAGGTAATTAATTGGGAGGAATGAGGAAGGCACCACTGCTCAGGGGGAATTAAGAACAGCTTCACAGTAGTCTTGAGGAGGAGCTTCAGAGGAAACTAGAGAAGTTTCTAAATGGGATGGAAAGGGAGCCCCACTTATAAGTGAGGCAGGCACAAGCAATGCCAAGGAACAGGGGTCAGAGATGAAATAACCCATGACTAGCTTATCTCTTTTCTGGCCACATATCTCTCAAATATATATATCTCTTGCACAATTCTTGATGGGTAATATGTGACAGCCTGCTCACATGCCTCTTCTTTGCCCTTTGGATGACTCACAACTTTATTTTTTTTTTAAATCTGAGGACTTATAAAAAAAATAATAAGAGCATACATTTGTATAGCATTTTTATCATTTGAAAAATGTTTTTATAAACTAGTACCAGAAACATTGGTTGACCATATTGGATTATTTAAGAGAACCACCTCCCTGTCTAACCTACCCCCCACTCCCTACCCCCAATTATTTTGTCTAGATAGTTAATGTTTGGGGAAGGGGATGGGGCAAAGGGGATATGACCAATTCATGAGCCACAAACAATGGCTTACACTCAGACACTGGTGACTTTTATTTTTAAAAATTAACCTTATTTTCAGATGTCTTGTTTTTATATCACCTTCATTTTCTGATTATGTCCTCCCCTTTTATCGAACAAATGAATCAACCTTTGTAACAAATTCTTTAAAAAAGATTTTTTTTAAAGGTGGGGAGAAGCAGTTAAGCAAAACTAACCAACATATAATCCCCCTAGAAGACACTTCCACCTCTAGAAAAAGGGAGGGAGATGCATTTTCTCAATTTTCTCTGGGACAAAGCTTAGTCATTATACTTGCACAGGGTTCAATTTGGAGGTTCTTTTCACTGTTGTCCTTAGACAGATTTGTTTTCCTGTTTCTGCATGTTTCTATTCTGTATCTGTTCATATGTCTTCCCTCTGAGTTCTCCATAGTTGTTTCTTATGATGGAATAGCTTTGCATGACATTCACAAGCCACAGTTTGTTTAGCCATTTCTCCAAAAAAGCAGGAATCCGCTTTTCCCTCAGTTCTTCATTACCACCAAACATGCTGTTATGAATATGTTGGAATATATGAGAATCTTGCTTTACATTTTTAACCCGCATTAGACTGTGAGCTTCTTGAGGGCAGAGCTGTCTTTTTTGACTTAGATATTTGAAATCCTGGAAAGAAAGCCAGACCTAAAATCAATGGAGAGCTGGGTTTGAATCCTACCTCTTATACTTTTTATTATCTATGAGACCATGGAAATCAGTGTACTGCTCTCAGCCTCAGATTTCTCATCTATAAAATGAGAGATAATACTTATAGAACACACCTCAGTGGGAGGATTAAATGAGACAATAGAGGTAAAGACATCTCTAGCCTTCAGAAGTTACAGATTGTCAACTATTTCTATTCTTATTTTCTAACTCTGTTGGGACTAGAACTAGTGAAAAGGGGCTTTTAAAATGCAACAAAAGGAGAAATGAAGCATATTCTGAAAGCAGATCTTTCCCTGGAGTCTCTAGAGCACACTCATTTGAGTGTCAGGAGACTATTCGGTAGGCAGCTAGGTGATGTAGTGAGTAATAATAATAACAGCTAGCATTTACGTTGGACTTTCTTCTTTCTCTCTCCCTCTCTCCCTCTTTCTTACTCTCTCTCCTTTCTCTCCCTCTTTCTTGCTCTCTCTCCTTTCTCTCCCTCCTTCTCTCTCTCCCCTTCCTCCTTCCTTCTCTCTCTCTTCCTCCTTCTTTCTCTCTCTCTTCTCTCTCTCTCTTTGTCTCTGTGTCTGTCTCTCCCTCTCTCTTCCTCCTTCTCTCTCTCTGTCATTGTGGCTATCCATCTCTCTCCCTTTCCTTCTCTTCTCTCTGTCTCTATCTCTGTCTTTCCCCTTCTCTCCTTCCCTTCCTCCCATCTCCTCTCTCTCTTTCTCTCCATATATATTTTTTGTGTATACACACACATATATAACTTTTGCTTTATTATCTTAACAATCCAGGGAGATAGCTGCTATTATCAGTTAAGTAGATAGAGGACTGGATCTGATTCATGAAGACCTGGGTTCAAATCTGATCTTAGACACTTACTAGCTATGTGGCCCTGGGCAAATCACTTAACATGCTTGTTTCGATTGCCTCATCTGTAAAATGGGGATAATAACAGCATCTACTTCTTAGGGTTGTTGGGAGAATAAAATGATATTATCTTTGAAAAACATTTTGCAAACAATAAAATAATTTATGATTCTAGCCCTGGATTCAAGCCATTTATTAATTGTATAAGTTTGGACAAGTCAATTCTCTTATCTGCAAATCAGTTTCCTCATCTATAAAATGAAGTTTTGGACAAGATGGTTGTCAGGGTCCCTTTCATCTCTGACATTCTATCATTTGACAGCTTAAATGGAAGGGTCTGTAGGAAGAGGCACATTATAAAATCTTAGATCCACGCTAGAAACATCAGAGACTTTCTTGTCCAATCTTATTTTACAGATGAGGAAACTGAGACCTAGAAAAGGCAAGTGACTTTCCCAAGCTCTAACAGGGAGAAATAAGGGCCAGAGGTCCTCTTACTCCCTGTACCAGACTCCCCCCCACCCCAAATGATATGGCCCTAAGAATCCAAGCACTGACAGGAACACTTCACTAAGATTATTCACACTGGATGTGCATGGCAGCCTATCTGAGGTGTCCTCTTGGGTGGCATACCAAAAGGCAAAAGGGATTATTTAAAGTTGGACATATGGGGAACACCCTAGCTTTCAAGAAAAATGCTGCATGGGTAGAAACAGGTTTTTCTTAAATCTTGTCCAAAATACTCCCACAAAGCAAACTTCCCAATTCTCAATTGGGAAAGGTCTTTAGAAAGTCAGAGAGGGCTGGATTGGACTTCACTGACTTGGAAGGCTTCCTATTCCTATCAGAGGTAACTTGATTTGTGCCATGGTATTGGAAGTTTGCAAGTGATGATTTTGACTGATTGTGCATGGCATAGATAGATCTGACTTTGTAGTTGTTGCCAGCTATAAATCAGCTTTTGTGATTTGAATTCCAAAAGGCTGCATGATCCCAAATAAAACATAGAGGGTGCAGGTAGGTGACTCAGTGGATTGAGAGTCAGGGCCAGAGATAGGAACTCCTAGGTTCAAATCTGGCCTCAGACACTTCCTAGCTGTGTGACCCTGGACAAGTCACTTAACCCCCATTACCTAGCCCTTACAGTTCTTCTGCCTTAGAACCAATACACAGTAATGATTCTAAGACAGAAGGAAAGGGTTAAAAAAAAAGACAGAACATTAAAAGATGTAAAATAGATAACTATTTTACATTAAAAAGGTTTTGTACAAACAAAACCAATGCAACCAAGATTAGAAGTGAAACTACAAATTGGGAAATTTTTATAGTGTTTCTGACAAAGGTCTCATTTCTTGAATATTATGGAGAACTGAATCAAATTTATAAGAATACAGGGCATTCCCCAATAGACCAATGGTCAAATGATCTGAACAGGCAGTTCTCAGAAGAAGAAATTAAAGCTATCTTTAGTCTTGCTTTCGGAAGTTGGAGACTTCAGGAGTTATGTCTGTTTCTTGTTCCTTTGATATAGTGCCACAAGCAAGATTCATTCATTCTTTGGATTTTCTCCCATTGATTAAGAAAAAAAAAAGAGAGAGAGAGATAGCCGTGGTTAAAAGCTGTTAAATATGTGTGGGAAGGGGAGACTGGTTGATCACATAAGGAGAGGAAGGGACCACTGAGGACAGCCCCCTTTTTTCCAGCATCTCTCAGTAAAAAGAAAACTCAGGGAAGAGCCCCAGCATGTCAGAGCATTAATAACGACTGAGTGGCAGGTACAGATGGTTAAAGAGCACTCTGCCATGGATACAAGCACTCTTGGGCCATTGGAGCAGAAGAGGGAGCTGGTTTAGCATCCTGGTTTCTGTGGACCAGGATATTGGTAGAGCTGGGGAAGTGTGAGCTGAGAGAGCAAGATGCTGGGGTGGAGAGTGGGCAACTCAGGAAGACATAAATTCAGATCCTGTGCCAGTGATCCTTGGGCAACTTGAGCTCTTGTGCCTCTGTTTTCTCATCTGTAAAATGGGCACACTAACAGCCCATCTCTCCCAGAATTCTTGTGAGAATCAAATAAGATAATTTATTACGTTATCTTAGAGTCCCATATAAATGCTGGCTATGACTGTGGCTCTTCCTACTCTTATAGTTAACCTTCCATCTTTCTATAACAGGTAGAGGAGACCCAGGGGAGCTGGAGTCTGCTCTGTCCTAAGGTGGAGAGTGAAGGCCCTTTGGGCAAGGAAGATATCAAGGCAGTTCCAAGAGGTTTCTTAGATTGACTGTCTAAGCACTTTGTAGACTCCAGAGAACTTCTTGGATCATGCTGATAGTGTTCAACCTCCTTGCCTATTGCGTTTAAAATCCTTGGGCTTTGGGCTCCTGTGAACTGCCTTTTTGACAACCTTAGAAATCTCTCTTTTGGCTGGGGTATTGGAGTGTTTTGTTAAAGGGACCTATTTGAACCTTCAGGCTCTGAGTGATCCATAGTAGCAAATGCTGATCGTGAACCTTTCCTTGGACAGGATACCTGTGGACACTCAGGCTAGGCTCCTTTTTTGCTCTTGTTTATTTTTTTTTAAACCTGTATCTTCTGTCTTAGAATCAATACTATCAATTCCAAATCAGAAAAGTAATAAAGTAGGGGGCAGCTGGGTAGCTCAGTGGATTGAAAGTCAGGCCTAGAGACTGGAGGTCCTAGGTTCAAATCCAGCCTCAGACACTTCTCAGCTGTGTGACCCTGGGCAAGTCACTTGACCCCCATTGCCTACCCTTACCACTCTTCTACCTAGGAGCCAATACACAGAAGTTAAGGGTTTAAAAAATTAAAAAGAAAACCAATAAAAGCTAGGCAACTGGGCTTAAGTGACTTGACTAGGGGTGATACAGCTGGGAAGTGTCAGAGG
>NW_025391899.1:0-2840 GCF_016433145.1 Gracilinanus agilis | reverse complement strand
AAACAAAAAATAAATAAATAAACCTGCCCTCAGGGAGCTTATATTCTACTGAACTGCAGATATGGGTTCTCTCTCCTCATCTTAAAAATGAATGGTTGAGCTAAATGATCTCTGGGCTTCTTTTCTTCTCTGTTATTCTGTGAGTCCATATGCCCGTGAAACTAATGATTATGGGAAGTTCTGATGACTGAATTAAAAGAAGGAGACTAAAAGATCAACTAGCTATTCGCACTCTCTCCCACAAAAATATCTGGGCATCTCCATGGTTGGGAGGTCAGAGGTAACTCATAAAATCATTCCCAAAGAATTTGTACATAATCATTATAGACTACCATAGACAGGAAGTACTATTATGTGCTGATACAACTACAATGGTGGAGAGCTCAAGATTTTCCCTCTCATGAGGCTTGCTGACTGATGGTTTCTCTGTTCTTTGTTCCTTCTCACCCACCCCCAAAACCAGCTTCACAGTGTGCTATAAGAGGGAGCAGCTCCTCAGAGAGAGGGAGATTGGAAATAACAGCATGCACCAGTAGACGTTTCACTCCCAGACTTGCAATGGCCCATTAAGCATCTATACTTCCTTCTCTCCTTCAGGACTTCTGACCATGGGATCCTATGATGTCTTTTCTAAGCCTGACAGTCAGGAAGTCCTCTCTTGACTCAGTAGCTCCTACTTCCATTTCTTCTTGCTTTGCTCCTAATGGAGAAAACATTAAGCCTGGGATAGAGATTTACTTCCCACAAAGATTAATTTAGTTTAAGACACAGACATAGACAAGGCATTAAAAATAACAGCTTAAGGGAAAGCTAAGGACTCAGTAGATAGAGAGTTAGACCTGGAAACGGGAGGTCCTGGGTTCAAATCTGACCTCAGACACTTCCTAGCTGTGTGACTGAGCAAGTCATTTAACCCCAATTGCCTAGCTCTTATTGCTCTTCTGTGTTAAAACCAATACTCAGTATTGATAAAAGTTTAGAAAGGATAAATCACAGCTTATATCTGAATAGTATTTTTATGTTATAAAAATCCTTTCATTCATTGTCTCACTTGATCCTCACAAAAACTTTTTGGAAATAGACAGTGAGAATGTTTATTACCCTCTTTTTACAGATAAGGGAACTGAAGCTCAAAGTGATAGTTAAATAAATTGCCCCAAATCACACAATTAGTAAGTAGCAGAGCTGGAGCTGGAGCTCAAAGTCATTTTCCTTTTTTAAAATAAAATTTTATTGACAAATTTTCTTGTTTCTTTTACATTGCTAACATTTCTCTGATTATGCTTCCTGCCCACTCCCAAAGAGTCAAATATAACAAAAAAAAATTTTGAACCCTTACCTTTCTGACTTATAATAAGTATTGGTTCCAAAACAGAACAGTAAATGCTAGGCATTTTTGGAGGGGGGAGGGCAGTGAGAAGGAGGATGGGGAATGACTTGCCCAGGATCACACAGCTAAGAAGTTATCTGAGGTCAGATTTGAACCCAGGACCTCCTCTCTCTAGGCCTGGATCTCAATCCCCTGATCCATGGTTTTTTTGTTTTTTTTTTTTGTTTTTTAAAGAAAAAACAGAGAAAAAACTCAGTGAGACATGAATAACAACAACAACAACAACAAAAGTTTCAAACCCTGTGCAATGTGCCTCACCTGTGGACCTCCTACCTCTGCAAGAAAATGGGGTAGGGATATCTTCTCATATCTTTTCTTTGTAGTCATCATCATTCTTTGTAATCCAAAGCCACCTGACTCTGGAGCCAACTTTCTTTCCACTACACTAATCTTTTCTGGCTGTCTTGCTTAATGTAGGCTTTTAATCACTCCAGAGTCTACAGAAAGGGAGATGGCCCAATGCTCAAAACTCACTACTGGGGAAACCAGCACTCAAAATACATCCTCTAGCTACCTGTCAGTCTGTGGAGTAATATTGTCACCCATGAAGAAAAGCACGTTCAGCTGAATGGAAAGCCCCATTCTTACATCCCACTTAGGTACCACCTGTCTGGGGAGAAGGGGGTTAACTATGTGTGGAAGGGCAGGCTGGGCAGCATATAGATAAGCTTCCATTGCCACCCGCAGAGCACAGGGCTAAGGAGCTAAGCTGGAGGGGTGGGGAAGAAGCTATTTGAAGGAGGCTCTTTGGAAATTCCTCAGATTTTTCTGCCTTTGTGTCTGGGCACTGAGTCAAAGAAAAAGAGACCTGCAGTCCCACTCTGCTAATGCTGCCAAAGGCTAAGGGCTTCTCTCTCTCAGTAACACAGAAGGAAGACTCGGGCTAGGAGCAAATACAGCATTTTGTGAGTTTCCCTTCCATGATCCTCCTACCCACCAGTGACAGATGTTGTTATTAGTATTAGGGAAAATGGGATATTTTTCCCTTTCTTGTAGTTTTAGTGTACTTTTATTCTGCCATCCTATGACCCGCCAAGCCTTGAACATTCAGCATACTTTGCCATTCATTCACTTAACATTATGAAATATTTATTGAGCACTGTCCACAATGTGCTAAGGAAACAGGGCAAATACAAAGTTGAGTAACATAGTCCTTACGTCAAGGAAATTACAATTTGGAAGCTAAGATAGGACCCAAACATAGATAAATATGTTAATTATTACTATAAAATCAGAGGAGGAAGAAATTGCTTTTAGCTTAAGAAATCAGAAAAAGTCAAATCTAGCCTCAGATATTTCCTAGCTGTATGACCCTGGGCAAATCACTTAGCCCCCCATTGCCTAACCCTTACTGCTTTTTTTGCACTGGATTAATTACACAGTATTAATCCTAAGATGAAAGTAAGGAAAAGAAAGGAAGAAAGAAAAAAGAAAGAGAGAGAAAGAGAGG
>NW_025391898.1:0-3554 GCF_016433145.1 Gracilinanus agilis | reverse complement strand
ATTTAATATGATATAAATATATTTATATTTCTTTGTTTTTATAATTTTATTTATTTATATTATATTTTTATTTATGTTTATATTAAAAAATATAAATATTTTTGTATAAGTCTTTTCCCCATGATCTCTTTGGGATACAAACCCAGCAACGGTATGGCCGGATCAAAGCCAGCTATTTTGATATTTGGTTTCTTTTTTTGGTTGGTTTCCTCTGTTGGCCATTTACACACTGAAGGGGACACAGGCAAATTGACTAGTAAGCTTGAGGAGATGCAGCCTCCCAACTATGGAGTTTGGGCAAGGCATAGATTTTCTCATCAGTCAATCAACCAGCATATATTAAGGATATACATCAGACCCTGCATTAGGTGGTATAAGAGAGGAAAATGGGAATTATTATGGTTGGACTAGATATTTAAGATTTGGTTGCCAGAAATCGATTAACTTGATTTCAAAATAAAGGAGACCCAAGTCAGAATGACTTTTATGGTGGTTTATTTACAATTAGGAAGGTTGAAGGTAGGGAAAATGAGAGAGAGAAACTCTGGCCCGGATCAGAGGCCCAGACCAGAGAGGTTTCAGAAGCCCCAGCAGAGGGGCACAGAGGTTAATTAAACAAGGCTTCTAGCCACAAGGCCTCCTCTAAGAAGAGAGGCCTCCTTGAGGCTGGAGCCTCCAGAAATGCCAAGAGAAGAGAAAGAGAGTCAGCCTAACTTAGCCACGTGACAATTCAAAGGGCAGCAGTCTGAGGTCTCACTGGAGCTCCTCCAACATCACGTTCAACAGGGCAAAAGCCCTTTCGCAGGAAGTTACCATCATAATTAAAAGACAGCAGCTTTTGTCACTTCCTGCATCCACCTCCAGTTTCATGTGGACAAATGGCAACCTCAACACTGTTTTGGACTGCCCAGGGGGCAGTCACTTGTTTTTGATTTGTCACTATCATGTGTGGGTCACAGACCTCCCCCTCCCCATTTAATTCTAAGTTGGGTGGGATGACATTCCTGGAGGCTAAAGTCTAAAGAATGAATGAGGGTGAGCTAATTCCATTGAAATGATCCTTCCTCTCAGGGCTTCCATTATTATTATTTTTAACCCTTACCTTCTGTCTTGATATTAGCTCTAAGACAGAAAAGCAGCAAAGGCTGGGCAAAGGGGCTTAAGTGACTTGTCCAGAGTCACACAGCTAAGAAGTGTCTGAGGTCAAATTCGAACCCAAGTCCTTTCAAGGATAGGTCAGATGCTCTGTCTACTACGCTACCTAGCTGCCCCTGGAGTTTACATTCTAAAGGAAGAGACAATCAGGACATATATACAACATAAGTATAAAGTACAAAAATACAAAAATATACACAGTTGTAAAATATGTTCCCCCCTCCCTTCCTCCCTCGCTTCCACAGTGGATAGAATACAGGGTATGGAGTCAGGAAGACTCATCTTCCTGAGTTCAAATCTTGCCTCAGGCATTTACTAGCTGAGTGACCCTGGGCAAGTGGCTTCACCCTGTTGAACTCAGTTTCTTCAAATGGTAAACCACTTCAGCATCTCCACCAAGAAATCTCCAAATGTGGTCATGAAGAGTCAAGTGTAAGCATGGAAAAATTTTTTTCTACAAAAAAATTTTTTTCTACAAAAAAAAAAGTCAACTGAACCACATTAGACTATGAACTCCTTGAGGGTAGGAACTATATATTTTTTTTATTGAATTTTGTTTTGTTTTGTCAATTACATGTGGAAATGATTTTTGACAATTGTTTTCTGACATTTGGTGACTCTCTCCCTCCTTCCCAGGTGGTGAATAGTCTGATGCTGATTATATCAGGGCTTTCATGTAATACATATTTCCGTATTCAGATCTCGGTTTTGCCTTTTCTTAGTACTCCCTGTTTTTAGCCCAGCGCCTAGCGCAGAGTAGACACTTAAGAAGGATGCTTGTTGGCTGACTGACAGTGCTAAGGTACCCTACACACCAGAAGAAATCCCAGGTGGCGAAAATATTGTACTATTATTCATTGGCAACAGTAACAGCAAATAAAAGAGTAAGTGGAGAGGAGCTATAGCCTGGGGTCCATTAACAGAGAGAACATAGAACCTGGAAGAAGAATGATGGAAAAGCTTGTGATTAGCCCAGATGGTGCCTTTCTCTGCCTTGAAGAGGTTCCTATAAACTTCACAATCAAAAGAAGGAAAACAAAGATGGGAGGGGATGCGAAGGGAAGGAATTGATGAAATAGCTTTCTTTCTGGAGAGTCAGGGTTGGGTCTCCCCCCACCCCACCCCCAAGTTTTATTTCTGCCCTTTGTGTTCCACACAATAGACATTTCCCATTAATCCCCTCCTCTCCAGCTAACAAAGGAAAACAGTTACAGAACTGCAAAGCCATCCGATGCAGTCTCCTCCTTCTGACAGCGAACACCACAGGCAACATTCTGCATGGGCATCTGTTCTCCAGACCTCACATTAGTCAATACATTTCATCAAATGAGATCATACGTGTAAAGTGATCGGCACAGCGCCTGCCACATAGTAGGTACCCATTCCCCTTCCCCCTGCCCTCAATCGGAAATCAGCCATCTTTTAAGGTCTTCTCTTACATTATTACTGTCTTTACTTCTCTAGTTCTCCTAATTCTGCTTCCTTCTCCCTACATCAATTCGTTACAATCTCTCCATGGTTTTCTGAGTTTCTTATTTTTATTTCTTAGCGTGCAAAAAGATTTCATGATATTCACATGCCCCATTTTATTCAGCCAGTCCCCTGCTGATGGGCACCCCAAACGAATAATGAGAAATAGTCTTTATCAAGAACTTTAAAAGGGTTTTCAAAGCACTTTACACGTATTGTTTCATATGATCCTTACCACAAGGGTGGGATGTTTATTATCATTTTATTATCATTTATTAACGCTGGTGCCTTTATTATCCATATTTGGTGACTGTGGAAACACAATCTGAGGGAGGTTAAGTCACTTCTGAGAGATCTCACAGCTGGTGGGTGTCTGAGGAAAGATTCACACTCAGGTCTTCCTGACTCCCAAGTCCATCACCGTATCTCCTCTATCACCTATCTGCCACCGAAAATTTCTGTGGTGAATATTTGGGTGGAAGCGGTTCTTTTTTTCTGTCTTTGATCTTTGAGAGGATGTCCAGGGGAGAGATCTCCGGCTAGGAACATTTTAGTGACTTTTCTCATGTAATTGCTTCTAATGTTTCCCCTTAATTATTAAGAATCTAATCATCGACAAAATATGTCTTTGACATCTTTAAGATGCTCCATAGATGCCAGTTGCTAATGTCAGCTACATTTACTATAGTCTTCCTACTTGAAGCTTCTTTTATTCTTGTTGTATTGATTTTCTGTTCAAATGCTTTTAAATTTTATATCATTGAAATCATTTTGGTTTTTGTTGTTGTTGTTGAGAGAGGAGAGGAAAGGAGGTGGGAGAGAGAGGGAGGGAGGGGAGAGAGAAAGCGAGAGGGAAGGAGGGAGAGGAAGGGGAGAGAGAGAGGGAGGGAGAGAGGAGAGGAAGGAAAAGGGGGAGGGAGAGAGGGAGG
>NW_025391897.1:0-11065 GCF_016433145.1 Gracilinanus agilis | reverse complement strand
AAAAAAAAATAAAATTGTCTGATCTGCCCCTTGAATCAGTGAGATGTCTTCCTGACCTATATTACATATTCTGTCCATGGTTCCCTACTGGATGTCAAAAGAAGTTTTATATGTGGTACAGGTTTAGAATATACAAGGGACATCAGCACAGCAGAAAAGTAAACTATGCTAGGGTTTGGAAAAAAAAAATCATCCTCCATTTTTAGGATCCCAAGGAAAAAGTAGGTGGGTATTGTTGAGTGAATATGAAGCAAGAAAAATTCACAAGAAATTATTTCTAAAGTCCAGCTGCTGTTATGTGTTAAAATTGGACAGAAAATGAGAGGTGTCTGTGTTAAAATTAGGCATGGCATCCTGCTTTCCTTAAGCCATTGGCTGTAGAATGGCTTTGTGACAGGTTTGTTCCACTTTTCTGGTTTTTTTTTTTCCTCTTTTTGCCAAAGTGTCTCTCTGAGAAATCCCTTTGGTTTATTTTCCTACTTTAACTTACACACATCATGTTGCATGAGGATTCTTACTTTTCCTTCAGAGACTTATTGTTTTGATGCCACAGTGTAAACAACTTTCGTTACTAGCTGGCAGAGGAAGCCATGTGAAAATCGACAAATCCACACTCCCTTGTGGCATCTTGGTCTTCTCTGCCACAGGTAAAAGCCTGGCTAGAATCTTTCTGAATTCTCTTTTTTATAACTATTCCACTGAGTCCTTCTAGAATCATAATGTAATCTACCATTATAAGCCATTATAGGAGTCATCATTCAATACCCGAGTAAATAAACAATTTAATATGAACCTACTATGTGTCAGGCACTATGCAAAATACTGGTGATACAAAAAGAGACAAAAACAGACAATGCTCTCAAGAAACTTTCATTCCAAGGCAGGTGTGTGGGGTGGCAACATGCCAATAAGTAAATATTTACAAAATATAGATATAGATAAGCTTATACTCATAATAGAGTTAAAGACAGAGAAAAAGAACCCAAGGACAGTTTCTTCTTGCTGAAGTTTTCTTTCACAATTAATGTTATCTCACATTTTATAGTGAACAAAATTCAAAGAGAAAATCTTATAAGGATAAAACAAAGATGTAAAGTTTAATTTGGAAATTTAAAAATGTTTAATAGAAATGTAGAAATTGAATATCATTAGCACATTCTTAGAGAAGTCATTGTTTTTCTGGAAAACTAAAGTCAATTTCAGGTTTAAAAAAAGGCTATTTACCTTTGATTTAGTCCAGTGATTCCCAAAGTGGGTGCTACCGCCCCCTGGTGGGTGCTGCAGTGATCCAGTAGAGCGGTGATGGCCACAGGTGCATTTATCTTTCCTATTAATTGCTATTAAAATTTTTAAAAAGTAATTTCCAGGAGGCTAAGTAATATTTTTTCTGGAAAGGGGGTGGTAGGCCAAAAAAGTTTGGGAACCACTGATTTAGTCCATGATAAAACTAATGGAGAGCATTTACTTGAAGGATTCCCCCTTTCCTTCTTCTCAAAGAACCTAAGAGATATTGTTCTCAAATTGGATCACACAAAGACATTTTCAAGTCTCATTTGGTCACTACAAACAAGACAATATCTCTTAGTTTCAGGAATACTCAATTGTATTCTTTTGGGATAACATCTCTACTATAGTCTCCTGACTGGCAGAATATGCTTTGAGATCCTGGGAGTTTCTTGAATAACCAGCTAAGGAACTTACATGATCATCTCACAGAATGATATTGGCTTGACAGTCTGCATATCAAGGATGGCTGATCTGTGGTACCTCATAGTGGTGTCACTCAATTTTACATAATTAATTTGGAAACAATTTTACAATAATTAATTTGGAAAGGAACATTATTTAGGGTTCCCCAATGTGGAAAAGCTATGGAGCTCTCCCAAATCCTCCAGAGAACTCCTTCACTTGGGTTCCTGCCACAAGAATAGTGGTTTATTCTAATGGCACCAACTTTTGAGCTCTTTCTAAGCCATTAGAGCCTCACCTGGCATGGACCATAGTGTTGGTTTTATACCTACAAAGTATCCAGTTATATTTTCCTTATCTTTCTCTGGAGAAACAAAGGAAAGCAAAAGCATCCCTGACTTCAAGGAATTTCTCTTCTAATGAAGAAAGCAATATGCAAAGACATACACCTACAAAGCAGATACAGGGCAGCTAGGTGACCCAGTAAGTAGCTAGAGCTCTGGGTCTGGAGTTTGGGAGAGCTCAGTTCAATTATAGATTCAGGCATTTGCTAGTTATTTGATTCTTGGTAAGTCACTTAATCTCTGTCACCCTCAGTTTCATTATCTGTAAAAAAAAAAAAAAAAAAAAAAAAAAAAGATTATAGTAGTGCCCCCCTCTCAAGGTTGTTGTGAGGAGAAAATGAGATAATACATGGAAAGCACTTTACAGATCTTAAAAGAGGTATCTAAGTGCTAGCTATTGATGTTGTTTTTATTGTTATTACCCTGTGAGCCACTAGCAGGTAGGGGTAGCAGAAAGTGGCTCATGAAGTCAGTAGCACTTAATCTATCTTGAAGGAAATAAGGGATTCTCAGAGGCAGAGAGGAGGGACAAGGACATTCCAGTCATTGGGAACAATGTGCAAAAACACAGAGACAAGAGACAGGAGCTAGAGCTTCAGAACGATATGTAATTCAGGGCAGCTGGGTGGTACCGTGGATAAAATTCCAGACCTAGAGTCAGGAAGAATTGACTTCAAATCTGACCTCAGATACTTTTCTAGCTGTGTGCAAACCCTGTTTGCCTCCATCTTCTCATCTGTAAAATGGGTCAGAGAAAAGGCAAAGCACTCCAGTATCTTTGCCAACAATACCCAAAATGAAGTCATGAAGACGTGTCTGAAATGACTGAACAATAATTTCCTGATTCTAGACTCTGCTCTCTGATTTAGGAGTGAGAATGCAGGAAGACCAAATTTCCTAGACAATTAAGTGAGTAAATGGGAATTAAGTGTGAGAAGGCTGGAAGGGCAGATTGGGGCCAGATTCTAAGTATCTAAATACTAAGCAGACAAGTTTGATTTTGATCTAAGCAATTACGGGAAGCTGACTTAGTCAGATAGACCTGTGTGTTAGGAAAACTGTCTTGGCATTTGACTGGAGAATGAAGTATGGCGGGGAATGACTTGAGACTTCAGACAGCCTTCCCAAATGTCATTATGTCTCTATCTCCAACCTATCCACTCACACAGACACCACCTTCATCCAAGCCTTCGTAAAATCATGCATCGACTATCATTCAACAGTTTCTTGATGGTTTCCCCTGACCCAAGGCTCTCTGTTCCAATTCAACTTTCACGTAGCTCCTGAATTTTCCTAAAGTAAAAATCTAACCATGTCACCTAGTAAACACAATAATATAATTTTCCCCAGCATATCCCAGTGGTTCCCTATTATCTTTAGCTCTGAATATGAATTGCTTTGTTTGGTATGTAGAGCTCTTCAAAGGCTGGCCCTTTTCTGTCTTTCCACTCTTCTTTTTTTTTTAAACCATTTAATTTTTTTATTTTTTTAATACTATCTTTTATTTAATTCTTTCCACTCTTCTTATACATTCTTTCCATCAGTGGTTCCCAAACTCTTTTGGCCTACCGCCCCCTTTCCAGAAAAAAATATTACTTAGCCCCCTGGAAATTAATTTTTTTTTAATTTTAATAGCAATTAATAGGAAAGATAAATGCACTTGTGGCCATCACTGCCATCATGGATCGCTGCAGTACCCACCAGGGGGAGGTAGTGCCCACTTTGGGAATCACTGCTTTCCATCAACACAGTCTTTGGTGTAGCAAATACTCTCTGATTCTATGACTTTACAATGCTTATACCTTATTCATGGAATTCTTTCCCTCCTCACCTCCTCATTACCTCCTCTTTTTAGAAATCTTGGCTTCTATCAGAAGTATTCTATAGTACAAGTAATGTCTTCTGCAGGAGATTGTTCTTGAATTTTACAACTGGTCATGCCTTCTCCTTTTATGTACTTTTTATGTATCTTGGATATATGCACACATTGTCTCCTGTACTAGAATAGAAGTTTCTTAAAGGAAGAGATATTAAAAAAAAAAAAAAACATCTCCAGCATTTAGCTCAGTTCTGGTACATAGTAAGCAATTAATAAATGCTTATTGATTGGTTGATTTCTTGAGACTGGAAGACTGACTAGGAGTCTATTATAATAGTCCAGATAAGAGCTAATGAGGACCCAAAGTAGGATAGTGGCTATTTGAGTGGAGAGATTGTATAAGTTCAGTAGGAACAGACATGGCAGGCTCTGGCAACTCACTGGACATAGGGAGTGGAGGAGGTATCAAACATAGTGAAATGGAAAAAAATGGTCAAAAATGAAGGGAAATGACACAAAGAAATAAAAAATAGCAACTTATATAACTTAAGATTCAAGTAACCTGGGATAATGCAGGTACAGGATCATAAGAATAAGCATGATGCATGAGGGAAGGAGTAACTAGAGCCTGGGAGAAGAGTGTAGTAATTCAAGCAAAACTAATTGCAGGGACAAAATGCTCACTTAAAAAAGAGACAAGACAAATATCAAATAAAATAAATGGTGGAAAACACAAGTCTAACGATCATAACTATAAATAAGATAGAATTAAACAGTCCAATAAAATGAAAGACTTGAAGAATGGATGAGAAAATAAAGCCCAATAATTTGGCAACTACAAGAAATATATCTAAAATAAAGACACATAGAGAATGAAAATGAAAGGGCTGGAACAAATTATCTTCTTTGACTAGTGATTCCCTCCAAAAGCAAGAACTGTGATAATGCTATTGGACAAAGCAAAAATAAAAATCCATAATGTCAGAAGACACACGCACAGGGAAATTAATTATGGCTCACAATGAAATAACACCAACATTAAATTTAGATGCAGCAAATGGCATTGCATCTAAATTAATTTTTAAAACTGAATTACAATAAAGCATAGTTAGTAATACAATAATTGTGGATTTTAATATTCATCTCTCATAACTGAATACATCTAAAATAAAAACTAACAAAATGGAAAAGAACAAAAGGAATTATTAGAGAAATTAGCTCTGAAAGACAGGTACCTTCTCTCTAAAGAATGCTCACTTCTCAGTATTACACATGTCTTTCATAAAAATAGACAATTTATTGGAAGAGAGAAACTACAAACAAATGTAAAAAAAGAATTAATAATAGTTCATAAATTATTACATACAAAATGAAATCATTAAAATAGTATTTAATAAAGGGAACACAAACAACATGCATGCCTAAATTAATCCTTTATAATTACATCTTAAATAAGGAGTGGCTCAAATAACAGACCACAAAATAAATGAATAACTCTAAGAAATAGAATAGTAATGATAAAATGACAGATCACTCCCCACCCCCTAGAATGTAGCTAAGGCATTCTTCAGAGGAAAATGTATTTCTCTGAAAACATCTATTAACAAAATAGATAAAAGATTAATGAACTAAGTGTTCAGTTTTTAAAAAGGTCCACAAAATCAACAAATTAGCATAAAGCACAAATAAGCATAAAGATAAAAATATAAAAGGGGAGAAATAGCTTATAAGGAAAACAAAAAGATTATGGAAATAATTTTTAAAAACTACAAGTTGATTCTTGTAAAGACAAGCAAGCTCAATAAACCTTTAGTTAATTTAATAAAAAATTAAGATAGAAACAAATGATCAAATACAAATTGAACAAGATAAAATCATTTCAAATATAATAAAAATAAAATAATCATTTCAAAATATTATGAGCAATTATATGCTAATAAAACCAAAAATGTAAAATAAATGTATCTCCTGCAGAATATTTAAAATATGCACTAAAAACAAACTGACCAAAAAAAGAAAGAAATCTCAATCGATATAATTACATAAATGGAATTGAAAAACTGTAAATGAATTATTTTTTTTAATGTTAAAGGATTTATAGGTAAATTCTATGAAATACTTAAATAGCAATTAATATTTGTATTATGTTATTCCTTCTTTTTCCTTCTTTTTCTTTCTTCTCTTCTTCCTGCTCTTCATTCTCTTTCTCCTCCACCTCCATTGGCTTTAGCTTACTACTTAGAACTCCTCAGCCCAAGCAATCCACAACTTACATCCTTTTCATTATCAGAGGGTACAGCCATGCTCCACCATGTCCAATTTATATTAATTATTCTTCAAATCTGAGAAAGAAATCTCTGCCAAACATCTTTAATGAAACAAATATAATTTTAACACCTACATAAGAAACAGAAAAAACAACTTTCTAGTATTTTCACTAATGAATATTGATGCAAACAATTAAATACAGACTTAGCCCAAAAAATCCTACAGCAACATCTCAAAAATCTTGTTTGTAATGCTGTTACATTTATACTAGCATGTAATGTAGATTTTTCACTTGGAAAAATAATGAACATAATTATTAATATTAAAAATAAAAGCCCTACTAATCACATGACTATATCAACAAATGCAGAAACAAATCACTTTGGCAAGGTAAAAAAAAAACCTTATTTATAATAAAAAGGAAAAAACAGACACAGAAGAACTTTTTCTTAATATGATAATTATCTAAAATTGCCATCATTTGATATGGGATACAACTAGAAGATTTACTGTTAAATACAAGTCTAAAGCAAGAATAGTTTCCTCATTCACTATTATTTCTCCAGATTTCTAGTAAGTCTAGTGATTTCAGGAAGACAATCAACAGTAAATAATGGAATAACAATTGGAACATAAGAAATGAAAATTATCCCTATTTGAAGATGATTTCCTTAGAAAATTGTTGAGAATCAGCAAAAATGGGGGGAAAGCGTATTTAATTTTACTAAAGTAGCAGGATACCTGAAAATCATTAGCATGTCTATATGGAAATAATAAAATCCAGGAGGAAATAATAGAAAGGGAAGTATCATTTAAAATAGCTACAAAATATTCAAAGTATCTAAAAGTGAATTTATGAAGCCATACTCAAGATCTATTATCAATAGTGTAATTACACAAAAATCTTTAAAGCTATATAAAATATCATAATATTCATAGAATACCTTTTTCCCCTCTTGGTTGGGTCACATCCATTAGTAAATATGTAGATATTCAATGTAAGTGATTTTATATATTTGATGCTTTATCAAACTATCATGAGGATCCTTTATAGAGCTAGACAAAATTACAACAAATTTTATTTCAATGGCAACAATGTCTCATGTCTTAAAAGGAATAACAAATAAAGGGGGAAAAATCTATGGGGAATTGCACTTCCAGAGTACAAATTGACCTCCGGAGTTATGATTATCAAAGCTTTTTTATTCTGTTTAAAAATAGAAAGTAAATAAGTTGAATAGACCAAATACGATGTTAAAACTACTAAACTTATTAATTTAAGGTTCCATAAACCTGAAGATAAAAGCTACTAGGGAGAGAACTCCCTAACTGACAAGTATTACCAGGAAAGCAAGAAACTGAACTAACTCATACCGTATACCACGACAAATGCACAATATTCGCTTTACTTAAATTTAAAAAGTGACACCAATTTAAGAAAGGATGATGGAGGGTAATATCTTTCATACCTTGGGGGAGCATTTCTAATTAAAAAGGAGTATAAGTGATCACAAAATGATCAAATAGATCATTTTCATTACATTAAATAGGAAAGTTATTGCACACACAACAAACAGAAACCCATATAAAACAATGCACCCCATATATACACAAAAATCAATTCAACAAGGATAAGAAGGGAAGCCAAATAAGAAAGGGAAAATGTCGTTGTATAAATATCTCTAATGAGAATCTGACATTGAAAATATAGAAAGAATTCATGCAAATACATAAAACTAAAAGGCACCTCTCAGTGGATAGTCAAAAGGCATGAATTAACAGCTATCAAATGGATTTGCAAACTATTAGCAACTGTATTGAAATTTGCTCCAAATGCCTAATGATAAGAGAAATGTAAACTCAAATGACTCAAATTAGATCTCAGATGGAATAAATTAGCAAATATGACAAAAAGTAGAAATAGTCACTGTTTGAAGGACTCTGAAACATCAAATGTGCTATGGCACTGTTAGTGGAGGTATGAATGGATTCAGCTATTCTCAAAAGGAATGTTGAATTATACTAAAACTGTGACTAAAATGCCCATATCATGGAATTTAGTACCTCAAAGAATTCAAAGACAGAAAGAATGATCTCATATATAATAAATTCTAATTAAAAGTTCTTTTGTGGTGGCAGACAACTAGAAAGAAAGTAGATGATCATTAGTTGGGATACAACCAAGGAATATATTTATATTGTATATTTATGTAATAGAATATTTCTACAGAGTGAGAATTAAGAGAACCATGGGAAGGTTCTATGAACTGATACAGAATCAAAAAAACAATGAGTGCAGTGATTACAAAATAGAATTAATGTCTTCTTTTAATTATAATGATCAATCTCAGCTGTGTAAACCTGGGTAAGTGACAACCCCAATTGCCTAGTCCTTACTGCTCTTCTGTCTTAGAATCGACATTGATTCTAAGAATATAATATATATATATGTATGTGTGTGTACATGCGTGTGTGTTTATACATGTATGTACACATATATATATATTGCTGTCATTGTAGGTGCTCTGTAATGTCATTAAATGAAGAGCAAATGTATGGGCTCAAAGGTGAGGAAGAATCTTGGTGAGACAGTACACTCTAGTGCTTATAATGATGGACTTAAAGTCAAGAAGGTCTGAGTCAGATCTTGCCTCCTACATTTATGATCTATCCAATGATACTTTGCAAGTTGTTTAAACCCTCTCAGTTTCTGCTTCCTCACCTGTAAAATGAGCAGGTTGGAATAAATGACCTCCAAAGTGTCTTCTCTCTCTAGAGCTTTGGGATGGAATCAGAAGCTGACTACATGACATAATCAAGATACATGAATTATAAATTACATATTTTTATAACATATTGTTTATATTCGGAGATGATATTTTAAACATAATTGTGTAACCTTTTTGAGAGAGAGAGACAGAGACAGAGACAGAGACAGAGAAAGATAAGAGGGCAACCTTAAAAGTAAAATCAAAAAAGTAAAATTTAAGCTGCGCTATACGTTGGATGTCACCACGCCCCAAACCTGAAACCCATTGGATCACGGAAAATGTAGTTTCAAAGTCCCCCACATGTCCACAGGAAGTTTGTAAAATACTTTTAAATGGGACAGCTGAGGAGAATATCCACATACCTCTCATCAAACTTCTCTAAGATGTAATGTGCTCCTGTGATATGTTCCTATTTTCACAACAGAATTTATTTCATTTTAAAGACACAGAAATGCTTCTACCTATAACCCTTTTTAAAAAAGTGTTCATTTATGTACAAATAGTATGAAAACCCCTGATATTATTCCATTTATCTCTTTTCTATAAATTTCTCCTGTTCACCCAAATAACACTACAGAGCAGTGGATATACACCATGTGTGTGCTCAACAATATCAATTGATAATGATGATGACAAGTATTTGTAACACAATCACGCCTTCCTTTGATTTTATTTACATGCAAACTGTCAGATGTAAAGAACATAATTAGCTATTTAGGTTTTTTTAAACTGGCAGATGGACATAATGTTAATAAATGGTAAAATGCTACTGGTGACATAATCCTACAGGGAGGCTAGAAATATGGGATTTTTATTTTATTGATAAGATGGATTCCAACAGCAATTAGGCATAAGACCAAGCACAGGAGCAGAGAAATATAAAATTCTTTTGCCCAGTATATTTGGTCCAACTCAGTGCAGGCACAAATTCTATCATCTTGAAGGACAGCCAAAGGCATGCTGAGGTCATCAGATCAACGTTTCCATTCTCACTCATCTCACGCAATGCTTCCATCATTAATCACTGTCCTCCTCGATGCCTCTCTAAAATAGGAAGGCACCTAATGCTTCCAAACATGGGTTTAGACCCTCTTCTTTAGGGAACTGAAAGGGTTAGAAATCACATTTATATACAATTGACAAACAGTGATTGAATGGATTTGAAGCTGGGGTTTTAATAACACTTATTGAGTACGAAAATGAGTGAGAATCTCATGATAAGTTGTTATTGAAGACAAACCTTGTGTAATCGTTTCCATAAGTAACAGTGAGAAATATGTCCTGCCAGGCATAGTATACTGTAAAGAGGATTAGACACGGAAGCAAGAGGGTCTAGTTTCAAATTCTACTTTTAGGCATTTGTTTGTGTGACCTAGGATATTAACCATTCTCAGACTCAGTTTCTTCACTTGAAAAAGGATTATAAAATTTTTAGCATTTAACTGACAGAGCTATTATGAAACAATATTTTTTCCTCGATGAATAGATTGCTAGATTTTAGAATCAGGAAAATCTGAGTTCAATTTTGGCCCTAGACTCTTACTGTATAAGTTCAAGGACCTTGTACATGTTACTGATATTTAATCAACACATTTCCTGAGATGAAATTCTCACAACAATATGATAAGTTAGCTTATTATAGTACTAGATTCTAAATTGGTTCTGTCTAGTTGAAAGTGGTTTTTGTGTGGCTTCATTGGTTTCTTTTCCTTCCCTTGACTATCAGTAAGGGCTTAGTTAGCTCATGTGGACCTATGTGTATAGATATGTGTATGGACCTGTGTGTATGGATTAAGTGATTCCTTTCTTACCACCAAGGTTAGCTCAATGTCAGCTTGGCAGAAGGTTGACAATGAAGTGCTCTTAGGAAGCTATCTTGGCCCTGGGCTGCTTAATATTCCTTTTTTTTTATTTTTTTTCAAACATTTATTAATATTCATTTTTAACATGGTTACATGATTCATGCTCCTCCTTTCCCCTTCGCACCCCGCACTCCCCCCACCCATAGCCAATGCACATTTCCACTAGTTTTGTCATGTGTCCTTGATCAAGACTAATTTCCAAATTGTTGGTAGTTGCATTGGTGTGGAAGTTTCGAGTCCACATCCCCAATCATGTCCACCCCGACCCATGCGTTCAAGCAGTTGTTTTTCCTATATGTTTCCTCTCCTGCA
>NW_025391896.1:0-12404 GCF_016433145.1 Gracilinanus agilis | reverse complement strand
GAGAGAGAGAGAGAGAGAGAGAGAGAGAGAGAGAGGGAGGGAGGGAGGGAGGGAGAGAGAGAAGGGGGGAGAGGGATTGGGAGAGGTAAAGAGGAGGAGAGGTGGAAGAAAGTGTATTTGTTCTAATTTTAAAAAAAAAGGTCAGACTTTTGTTATAAGGGACCTATATAATTGCCCAAGAAAGTGAAGGTTGGAGTTGTCTGGGCAGATGTACTAGAGTGGGATAATCTCTAGTATTTTAATATCCTGGACAATTCATTTTCCCTCTCTAGGCTTCTGGGTTCCATCCCACCCCTGTGTAAAATGGGATAGACTGGGGTGGGGGGGCGCAGTTGAATCCTAGCTCTGCTATTTATAACCTGTGTGACTTTAAGCAAATCATTTTTCTCCTCATCCTCCCCCTCATGCTGGGGCCTCAGTTTCTTCATTCTTCTAAGATCCCTTTCAGCACTGACGTACTCTGCTCTTTGGGCACCTCCATTTCTGACAGTCTCTGTTCTGTGGTCTGTGGTTCCTTTCAGCTCCAGCATTCTTTGATCTGAAGAATAACATTCTTTTGCTTGGACACTCTCTATCCTAAGGACTTTCCCAGGTCTGAAATTCTGTGTTCTGTTTCCCAAGAGGCCATCTGACACTAAGGTTCTCTGTTTCAAAGATTCTCCCAGGTTAAGTATTCTGTGTTCTACATACGTGTTTTAAGGGCTCATCTGGTTCTGCCTTTCTGGACTAGGGGTTCCCCTTCGTCCGATAGTTTGCGTCCTGGGTTCTAAGGATTTTGAGGTCCCAGTTTGATGGCTGCCTCTATAAGCAGCCAACATGTGAATGGTTTAGAGGGCTGGGGCTGTAAAAGTTATGGGCAGGGGGCCTTATGGGGAGAACCCATTACCTTCCCTTGATTCATAGCCAGATCCTTAATGAAATGGGAGGACAGAAGTGGGGGGCGGGGAGGGGAGGCTAATGCTTTTCAGAGTCTGAGAGCCAGCAAGCTGCTGCATCAGTAATCTCAGCACTGGCACATGAGCTAAGACCCAGCATTACGGAGCCGAGAAAGCAAGTTGTTACTGTGACTTGGGAACCTTTCATGCATTTGATATGGCTCCATTTGGCTTTGCAAGGAAAAACAGGTAGCAGGGGTTTATGAAAGTAATATTCTTAAAGCAGTATGTAATTAAAATGGAGTCCTTTGAAGAATAATTCCACTCTTCATTGCTCCAGCCGCCCCTAAGCTGACTAGCTGCCAGGAAACTGCCTTTCATTCCGGCCAGTTTCTCTTTAGCCAAATGCACACAAGTCACATGCAGCCAATATGTTCAGGGATTGAGGACATGTTTGGATCCACATTCTGGCACAGCCGTTACTGCATTTGTCTTTGGTCTCCCCTCGCTTCTCCCTCCCACCCCCTCGCCTCTGCTCAGAAACAGGAATCGCTTGCTCGATCGTGTCCCCCGGCCCCACTCCCGACCCCCACCCCTTTTGGTGAAACTTTAGCTTTACTTCCCCAATTTGGGTACTTCTTCTTACTGGGGAAATGGCTCTTGGATGCTGAGCTGTGCCTGGCAAAAACACCAGGGCATATTAGGTTAAAGGAAAACGTATTTCCTTCTCTTGACTAAAATAGTGGGTGAAATGAGAGTTGATTGACCTTGGAAACCAAGTTTCTCTTGGTAGAGGCCGGGCGGTGTGCAAGGAAATGCTGGATAAATGGGTAGAACCTATCCAGTAGCCTTCTGCTACTAGCCTGGGCAGAAAACATGGCTAAGTGTAAGTGAGCTCCTGCCTCCTCATTCAAGAGTCTAGAATTCTTTCTCTGTGGGCCTCAGTCTCTTCCTTCGTAAAATGAGAGGACTGGCCTCAGTGGTCTCTAATGTTCTCTTAATTCTGCCATTCAGGGCCTTTCAAGTCCTTTGACTTCTTTTCTTTTTCTTCTCTCCAAATCTCTTAATTAAATGTAACACCACAATCATTTAATGTTTCTTTGGGGGTGGAGCATGAAAGTTCGTAAAAGCTCAGCGATCGTGTTTTCACATTTCTTCTTTTTTTTAAAGCCCCATCTCATTAATGTTACAGCCAAACAGTGAACTACTTGAAAAACCTCCTGGATATTTTTGTCTTATACAATGTCAAGCAACCAGCCAGATGTTTGGCACCTCAGAGACCAAACATCTGGGTGACTGATTGAACTTTAACCTTTTTTTTTTTTTTTTTTTTTTTTTTTTTTTTTTTTTACCGTAGATGTTTGTTTCAGCTTATAACCCGAGAGAAAACGTGAATAAAACAGGGGACCCTGATTACATGGGAGGGTATTTGGATACCTGGCTTACTGGTCCCAGGTGATCTGAGTTCCCTGTTGGATAATAAGCAGCATGGCAAAATCATTCCTGAGTTTTGTCTTTGTATTCCAGCACCTTCCCTAGTGCCTGGCACTAACAAGCAATAAAGACTTGTTTGATTGATTGAGTCAAATAACCTCAGAGTTCAGCTCAACCTCAGAGATCATATCAATATTCTAATCCTTACCTAAATGTTGTATAGCTTCTCTGATAATTGGTTGCCTAGAGCTTACTTGATGACTTTTTGGGACAAGAATCTCATCACCTATCAAAGAAACCCATTCCTCTTTTGTGTCACTCTAATAGTTAGGAAGTGGTTTAAAAATATATATATAAAACCAGAATTTATTTCTCTCTCTGTGACTTCTGCTTGTTGATTCCAGTTCTATCCTCTGGGACCAAGCAGAACAAGTCTTCTCTTCCACGTGACAGGCTTTCAGATATCTGAGGCCAGCAATTGTGACCTCCTTAAAGCTTCTTTTCTCCAGACTTTAACATCCTCAGTTCCTTCAGCTTCTCCTCAAGTTGCTCAATCATTCCCTGCTGCCTAGAATTTTCTTATCCAAGGTCACACAGTTCCCAAGTGATCAAGTTGGGATTCACGCTTGGTTCTCTGGACTCTAAGGGAACAACAACCCTTTCTATCACAACGGCTTCAATTCATAAATGAAATATACCAAAAGTTCATCCATAAACTGATTGTTTGCAACTAAGGATGATTCCCCTCATAGAAGTATGGAACACCAGGTTCCTAAGAGAGGCCTCAAATGCCCTTCCCAAATCCCTCTAGTTTGCTGATTTCCTTCCCAACATGTGGTTAGGCAACTGAACTTTGTATTCTAGACACAGAATGATTGAAAGAGAAGACAGTGGATTCACAACACCTTCATTCTGGGCCCTCGGCACCTCTTAATGGAGTGCAAGACAGTATCCTCACTTTTTTGGTCAACATGACACAAAGTTAGTCCTCAGTGAACTTTATGATTGCTAAGATCCCACACGGAACATGTAGCCATGGCTCCTCTTGGCTTCTGCAATTGATTTCCTGAGCCCAAGCAGAAGCCTTTGCATTTAGCTATCTCCAAACAGTTTATTCTAGGTGAGTGAAAAGTTTTCCTAACATGAATAGGTTGGAATTCCATGGGTACTATGATGATCCTAGGATTTGGGGACATGTGCTTAGCATCCCAGTCAATTTCAAGGTTAGAAACAAATTAGAGAAAAATCAGAATGAAAGGGGGATGAGGGAAAGGGAAAGATCTTTGTGGGGTCCTTATGCAGACTCAAACTCATAGACTCAAGCACAAGGTCTATATATGAAGATCAGGTGATATGTGTGTATGAGAGACAGATAGAGACAGAAAGAGACAAGAAAATGTGACAGAGACTGAGACAGAAAGTGAGAGAAACACAGAGACAGAGACAGAAAGAGAGACAGAGATGGAGAGAGAGAGAGAGAGATAGAGAGAGAGAGAGAGACAGAGAGAGACAGAGACAGAGAGACAGAGACAGAGAAAACATGTGTGCCAGAGTCTCTGTTTACACTGTAAACCAAGGATGATGATCAATGAGTGCTTAACAGTCCCTGGGACTTAGTAGTTAGTTAATAAATACTGGTTGACTAACTGTCTGCACTATCTAAGTCACAGAGGAAAATCAGCTACAGGAATCACAAGGGAGGAAATATCTGGTTGAAGCATGAAGTGCCTCAGTTTCCCCATTGGTCTACTTGACAAATCAAAACATATTCCCGCTCATGATATTTGCTCCCTCTTGCATATAGAGTCCTAATGTGTGTCTAAGAAGAGTAAGGATGCTGAAAATGGATCCAGACATTCTTCTGTTTGAACATCCATATCTGTAATTACAGACCAGGTAGGATGTCTGGATGCCACTTTTTTCCTGCTAACCTATATATAGACAATGTACATTCTGTCTTTCAATGAAGAGGAGAGTTATTGTTTGAAATGCAAATACCAGTTCAGCTTGCTATGGCATTAGCTAAAGACAGCACATCTTCTGAGGTGTAAATGTCCCCCCAGAAGAAAGGTTGCATTTTTTCCCTCATTACAATAAGACCAGCTCCCATTTCTGTAGTGATTTAAGATTTGCAAAGCCCTTTAACAACCCTCATTCATGTAATACTTAAACTTTTAAGGAAATGTGAGAGGCTACGCAAATATTATTATCTTGATTTTTGAAAAAATTGGCTCAGAGAATGAAATTTTCTTTGCCCAAGGTCACACAATTCCCAAGTGGCCAAGCTGGGACTCACACTTGGTTCTCTGGACTCCAAAAGAACAACCCTTCCCATCCCAACTGTTTCAATTTATAAATGAGATAAGACACCAAAAGTTCATCCTTAAACCGATTGTTTGAAACTAAGGATGATTTTTCTCCCATAGAAATATGGCACACCAAGTTCCCAGTTGAGGCCCCAAACGCCCTGTATCAAGAGCAGCCAGAGGACCTAGTTTGGAGGCTGACTTTGCCCCTTCGTAGCTTGGTGACCTTGGGTAAACAATTCTCTCTCTCAGACTCACTTTCCTCACCTATAAAACAAGGAGGGTTGCCTGGACTACTTTTAAGGTCCTTGCCATCTACTTTTTTAAAAAGTATCATTTTTATGTGTGTTACATTATGTTAGAAAGTTTTTGTTTTGTGTTACAACACAATCATTTACAGATTATTGTACTCCCAAATCTCGAGAGTGTCTTATAACAAAGTAAAACAGTTGGGGAAAACAAATAGTATACAGTGAGCTTATCTGAAAGGGAATGCAACATTTGACAACTTTAGCACTCCCCCCTCTATTGTTTTTCAGTGAATGGAAATCTATTTTCTCTCCCTCCCACTTCCACCCCAATGAAATCTTAATACCACTCTAGAACCGAGCAGCAAAGAAAGCAATGTTTCAAGGGGAAAATGTTCAGAGTTCAGATGTTTAGATTCCAACTTGGGTAGGAGGCCAGGACAATGTGTGCTCCTGTGACAGCTCAAGGGCTGATGGGAAAGTGAGGTGCCAGGGTTGGGTCAGTAAGGACAGCTGGGTTGCCTGAAAACATAATTTCCCAAAGTCACTTCTCTTAAGGTGATTTCCTCTCAACTGCTTGCCTTGCTCCTAAGTCCCCAGACATTAGATGGCTCGTATCCCTTTCCAAGGTCATCATCTGCCTTCCTTGAACATCGTCTCTCTTATTCAATTGTTCCTGGAGCAAGCCCATAGCTCTTTTTGGGTCTTTCTTATGGATCTGGCCAATAGTTAAAATAGGAAACAGACATGAAATTGCAGATTCACAAAGGCTTCCTCCTATTTCACTTGGACCTTAGAAGGAAAGTTAGAAGTGCACATACTAGCAGATAGTGGAGAAAAGGGGATGGCGAACTGTGGGAAGCGAGCCAAAATGGCAGCTGTGATCAGTTCTTGCTAAACCCTGTAGTCATGGCTGAAGAAAGATCTGTCTCCATCTCAGGGGGGCCTCCTGACTCAGGAAGTTACCTGGAAAAATCATTATCAGAGTCTAGGTGGTACCTAGGGTTGGAGGAGAGATGAGGAGATAGGATGGAGGCTGAAGATACTCTCTTTGAGACCATCACTAGAGACTGGGGAACATCACAGTTGGGTTTAGGGGAAGGAAATATCTAATTTAAACTCTGAAGCACCTTAGTTTTTCCTTTAGTTAACTCAGCAAATTAACTTACATTCCCCAAAATGAGGTCTAGGGGAGTGATCCTGAGAGTTTACCCTCCTCTTCTACTTTCTTCTACTGCCTTTCACTGCCCATTTAGCCTCTTTCCTCTTGAATGGAATTGTATCATGTGTCTAATGAGGGCCAGGGACCCTACCAGGCATAGAGAATACAGAGACAAAAATTTAAATAGTCCCTGCCTTCAAAGAGCTTACATTTTATAAACAGCACCTACACGATGATTAAATAAAGGATCCACGCAAAGTAAATCCAAAGTAAATCTTTGTGAAAGGAGGAATGGTAACACCTGGGGACTGGGTGAAGAAATGTAGTATGGGATGGAAAGTAGTGCTTGACCTGAGCCTTGGAGTGGGGAGACTGGGGAAGGCTGGGTACATAGATTTGGGAATCAGCTGCGGAGTGTTGGGACTTTCTCCTTTCCCTTCAACATTCCTGGGTCTCAGAATATACATTTATAAGATCCCTGAGGCATTATGAAAAGCTGAGATCAAGCTAAGGGGTGAGGATGGGGTAGGGTCCCTGGCTGAGTAATAATTAGTATTAGGAAGTAGAGAAGAGAAGAGAATTCCCTAGTGGTTCTGGGTAGGTGATTTCCTCTGGGCTCCAGATATCCTTAGGTAGCTATTCCTGTGTTAGACCCATACGAGTTGGGCTTATGTAAGTTGGGAGCTACTGAGGTTTATGTTCCTTTAGCCAAAAGTCCAATATCTCTAGGGCTCCCGAACACCCTTCTTTAGGGACAGGGCCTGGGATTCTATTTAGCTGTTGCTGGCGAAGTTCACTTAGGCAGAATTAAACTGGATCTAAAGACAATTCTCATCATCACTCACTTCCTCAGTCTTGATGAGACTGGGAGGAGGGAAGGGGACAGGTGGTAGAACAACATTAACATGAACCTAGGATCATAGTTATCAAATCCTCTCCTCTCCTCCCTTTCCCCCATTAATCTATCAAGAAGCATTAATTAAGTACCTACTGTGTGCCAGACACTGGAGACAGAATAACAAAAGTCAATTCATTACCAATCCTCATGGGAAAGAGACAATATATGCCCATGCCACAAAGACGCCATAAGGAAAGCAGATCAGATATTGAAGGAGATGGGTACTGTTCCTACCCAGCCAGTGGCATCTGTGACTCACTGGGTGTAGAGTAAGGAAGGCCTGAGTTCAAATCCAGCCTCAGATACTTCCTAGCTGTGTGACTTTGGGCAAATTACTTAACTTTTCTATACCTAGGAGGTAGTTAAATGGCTAAGTAGACTGAGCACTTGGCCTGGAGTCAGAAAAACCTGAATTCAAATCAGACACATCCTAGCTGTGTCATAACCCTGGACAAGTCATTTAACCTCTGATTGCCCAACAAAAGGATCCACTGGATCCACTGGGAAAAGGAAATGGAAACCATTTCAATATCCTTGCCAAGAAAATTCCCTGGATAGCTAAGATCCATGGAGTCACAAAGAGTGGGACACAACTGAATAACTGGCTACCCTGAACCTTTCAACTTCTGCCAATTATCACTCTCCTGACCCATGCAAGAGGCTACCTGGAAACTGAGTACTACACTCTGATTCACACAGTCCACACCAGCAAATCCTTATTTAAGGAAGGGTCTGCTCTGCATCTATACTCTGGGCATTGCATACTAGCCCACCAGCTACTTCCTTTGTGCTTGTCACCTCTCCAGAACCCAACAGATGCTCTCGGGTCAGCAACTCTCTCTCACTTCCACTGTCCCTCCAGTAACCTCTGCACTGTCTCAGCCAGACGGATGCTTGTTCCCAGTAGTGCCAGGGCCCATTTCTCCAAGAGAACAATTCAGAAAGAGAAGATACAACTTTTCTGCCCAGCCGTCCTCCCCCTCCATCCACCCTCAACCCAAATCCTGGCTCAGCTACTTGCTATATGAGCTACCCTGGGCAAATCACTTAACCTCTCTGGGTCTATAAAATGAGGGGGTTGGACTAGATGATCTCTGAGGTCCCTTCTAGCACTAGACCCCATGGAGCCGATGAGCCCCCAGTGCCCTGCATGCCAACATCCCTTTCATAAGGCATGAATCTGGTGTGAACTTTCCACTGTGTTAATAAAGGAGAGATGATGCCCTAGGATGGGTCTGTCTTCTACATTCATCTTCATAAACCTTAACTAATGAAATTGCTTTGTCCCTAATAATTAGCAACTAGTGCTAATTTATGGCAGCTGGTGTTTGGGGGAGTCATTTTTAATTCATGATGCTGTGAAATCTGGGGAGAGTGTATATAGGCTTTTTCCCCTTCTATATTTTCTCCTTTTTAATTGCATTTTGAAGTTCCAGGGGCCATGCAGTGAGGCCTCAGCCGGGCATCATTTCCACAGTATTCTCCTGGTCCAGATATGACTCGTTTTTAATTTTATTTAATTAAATTTTTTTCCAGATTACATGTCGACAGAATTTTTAATCTTTGTTTTCTGACATTTTGTAATCCATGCTCTCTCTCCCCTGTCCTTCGCCCCTCCTCAAGAGAGCATGGAATATCATAGAGTTTGTACATATATTATCATATAATACATATCATCACATTCCCCAGACTGGGAAACAAGACATATATTGATTATATTAGAGAAACATTCTTATAGAAAAGAAAGTGAAGGATGGTATGTTTCAATCTGCATTTGGACTCTGGCTTTGCCTTCCATGACAGTGAAGAGCCTTTCTCATCACGAGTCCCTTGGAGCTGTCCTGGATCCTTGCCTTGTGGATACTAGCCTGGTCTCCCCATCCTGTGCCCAAATGTGACCTGCTTAGTTGATTAACATGGGCGAGATCTCTGTCCCATAGCAGTATGCTAAATTGGAAACACTGGAAGAATTTGTTTTTTCTGACTTAATGCCCAGCTTCCAAGAGCTTCCAGAAGGAGGAATGGGATCTATGCAATATCTTTCATTTGAGATTGATTTTGTCTATCAGGTCTGTGGCTCTGGCCAATCCTCCTCCCCTCCCTGGCCTCGGTTTCCTTTTCTGTGATTCAAAGGAGTTAGACTAGAAGATCTCTCAGATTTGAGTTCAAGTTCCATTTCCAATATTCTATGAGCTAACTGCTGAAAATTAGTAGGGAATCATCACAGTGAGTGTCTGAAAAAAAGGAGGCAAAATACAATCCTACCACAGAGACAATAGGTTGGAGGAGATGAGCCAGCAGCCGTGGCTAGGATGTGTACCAAGTGATGACAAGATTAATGGATCTCTTTCCCAATCTGAGACATGAGGGTTGTAATTAATTGAATTAGGAGTAGGCCCGGGCCGAACTATGTCATTCTGGCTGCTACAGTTCAGGTCTAGTGGGGAGAAATATACACAATTCGATTACAACTGGCTGCATGGCAGTTAAAAAAAATTTTTTTTCCAAATAAAAAGCAACTTGGAGCTTAAAATCAACTTTAAAGAAGAAGTAAAAATGGGAACAAAATGAAGGACAAGGGGTTTAGTGATTGATGGGCCAAACCTTAAAGCCATCTTTAAAGTTCAGGATATTTCTTTTTTTTTTTTAAATTGAAAAATTTTATTTAATTAATTGATTTAGAATATTTTTCCATGGTTACATGATTCTTGTACTTTCCCTTCCCCTCCCCCCACAGCAAATGAGTAACCACTGGGTTTTACATGTGTCATTGATCAAGACTTATTTCCATATTATTTATATTTGCACTAGGGTGATCGCTTAGAGTTTACATCCCCAATCATGTCCCCAATCGACCCATGTGATCAAGCAAGTTTTACTTCTGTGTTTCTACTCCCACAGTTCTTCCTCTGGATGTGGGTAGTGTTCTTTCTCATAAGTCCCTCAGAATTGTCCTGGATCATTGCGTTGCTGCTAGTACAGAAGTTCATTACATTCAGTGCCACAGTGTATCAGTCTCTGTGTACAATGTTCTCTTGGATCTGCTCCTTTCACTCTGCATCAATTCCTGGAGGTCTTTCCAGTTCACATGGGATTCCTCCAGTTCATTATTCCTTTCAGCACAATAGTATTCCATCACCAACAGATACCACAATTTGTTCAGCCATTCCCCAATCGAAGGACATTCTCTCATTTTCCAATTTTTTGCCACCACAAAGAGCATGGCTATAAATATTTTTGAACAAGTTTTTTTCCTTATTATCTCTTTGGGGTATAAACCCAGCAGTGGTATGGCTGAATCAAAAGACAGACAGTCTTTTAAATCCCTTTGGGCATAGTTCCAAATTGCCATCCAGAATGGTTGGATCAATTCACAACTCCACCAGCAATGCACTAATGTCCCAATTTTGCCACATCAGGATATCTCTATATTAATATAAGTACCAGATCTGAAGTCATAAAGACTCATCTTCCCAGGTTTAAATCTGACCTCAAATATCTACTAACTGTACAACTCTGGGCAAGTCAGTTAACCCTGTTTGCCTCAGTCTCCTCATCTGTAAAATGAGCCGGAGATGGAAATGACAAGCTATTCTGCTGTCTTTGCTATGAAAATCTTGAATGGGTTTTGGTTTTTTTAAGATTTTTCTCTTATGAAAATGAGTAATATGGAAATAGGTTTTGAGCGATAATACATGTATAACTCAATGGAACTGCTTGTCAGTTCTGAGAGTGGGGAGGGAAGAGGAGAAGGAGACAGCATAAATCATGTCACTTTGGAAAACTTATGTGTAAAATTATTATTGGAACAAAAAAGAAAAAATTAAAAAACAATAAGAAATTCTTAAATGAGGTCACAAGGAGTCAAACATGACTAAAATGGCCAAAAAAAGGGATCCCCCAATAGAATGTAAGCCCCTTAAGGGTGAAGCCTGTTTACTATTTGCCCTTATATTCCTAGCACCTTGTGAACTGAAAGGATAAGGCTGAACTTTGGTTTCACTGATATAGGGAAATCTATGGATAAAGAAATTCATTTAGTCTATGTAGGTCAGTGCCTTCTGGGCAAGATCACCATGCAGTTAAGTAACTCGACCTGGATCACACAGATAGTATGTAATAAAGTTAGGATTTGAACCAAGGTCTTCCTAACTTGGAGGTTAGCTCTCTATTCAAAATACCCTGCTGCCTCTCAGTTAATAAATGGAGGGCTAGACTAGGAGTCAAGAGAACCTAAGTTCGAATGGTCCTCAGTCCTGTACCAGCTATATGACTTTAGGTAAGTCCCATAGGTCCCTTCATCTGTAAAAGGAGGATAATAATAGCACCTACCTCCCAGAGTTGTTGCAGAGATCAAATGAAATATTTGCATAGCACTTTGTGAGCCTTGAAGTGTTCAATAAATGCTACCTATTATTATTAATGAATTGAATATCTGCTTGATGTCTCCCACTGTAATAGGCTTTTTATGCTTCGTATTAAAATTCCACAAACATTTATCAAGTGCCTACTGTAGGCAGGTAGAGCACTCTCGCGCTGGGGGAGGTCAGCTAAGGCATTTTCTGTTCTCCTGTGCAACTCAAAGGCACGTAGAAGATAGAAAACACACAAACACAAACCCACAGCCTTACTATATAACAGTACATAGTCCTGCCCCAGAGAAGTGTACAGTGATCAGCAAAGGGAATCCTAGGTGAAAGACAGCCAGTAAGAATCAGGAAAGTCTCCCTGGAGGAGTTGACCTTACTTCAGAACTTTGATGGCTAGTAAGCAACTGACCTGCTAAAGAAGGGGAGAGAGGAAAGGGGAGGCATAAATGGCATGACCATGAGCAGAGGGCATGAAGGGAACAAAGGGTAGTTCGGTTTGCCTGGTGTGCATGATTTATGGAGATAGATAAAGTTGGAAATTTAGCAGACTGTTAGATTGTGAAGAGCCTTGAATGATGAGCAAAGAACGTTAATTTTCACTCATTGACTGTGAAGTATCACTGGAAATTTTAAGATCTGGAGGAGAGAAAGAAAACTGATTTCTGCAATTCGGAAGATTAGTCTGGGAGGAGAGCCTCAGAGGAAAGTGAAGACAACACTTAGCAGATATCATTTTAAAAGAATGTCATGCAAAGAAACTGATAAGAGTTAGTGGAAGAGAATTACAGTTTGGAGGAATTTTGCAACCAGGATTTCTTACAGAATAAATAATTAATGTACTCTGTAGTAGAGGTAGAAGGGTATGGGGGGAAAAGTACTGATTCTGGAGTCAGAGGAGCCAGGTTTGAATCTGGACCTACTGAATGCTGATGGTTTAAGGTTTTATATAATACACTCTTGTTTTCATAGAACTAATGATGGGGGAAATGCTTGAAAAAAATCTTTGAATTTGAGTGCTGCCATTTATTACCTACATATATTAACTGTATAATATACAATATAATACAACATAACATAACATAGTATAGTATAATATAATATAGTATAATAT
>NW_025391895.1:0-5850 GCF_016433145.1 Gracilinanus agilis | reverse complement strand
TATATATGTATACATACACACATTACAAATATAATACAAGATAAAGTAAATAACAACAAATATATATCACTTAACTATATAAATACAAACATATACTAAGAAGTTAAATATAAGGTAGTGTGGACTTAGGAGTTGTTGAGAGGCAGAGGGCAGGGGTTCAAGGAAGGCTTTATGTAGAAAATAAAGTTAGACAAAGTCTAAGAGTCAGAAGTAAAGAGAGTGTTTTCCAGATATATGTATATCTAATGCAAGGGCAGTGAGGCTGCAGATAGAGTGTCAGATGTGAGAAACGAGGCCAATTTGGCTGGATCACAGGGTACAAGAGCTTCTCCCCTGTCCCAATCAATTGAGTCTGGAAGACAGGTTGGATCCTGCTTGTTGGCATATAGAAGAGTCTACATTTTGTCCTAGAGACAATAGAAAGTCACTGGAGATGATCGAATAGGGGAATGACATGGTCAGACCTGTGCTTAAAGAAAATTACTTTGGCAGCAGCAGAGTTTATGTGGAACTGCAGTGGGGCAGGGTCCTTTGGCCTTTATACTTATTTCAACTTGACAGGTTTTTGCTGAGACACCATTGATGGAGGAAGCTCCAGAGTTGTTGCCTTGAACTACTTGCTCTTTTCCTCTTGCATTCATGGGATTTAGAGGTAGAAAGGACTTTGGAAATCATCTTGTCTACATCCTTTATTTTACAGATAAAGAAACAGGTCAAGAGAGGTGAAATTGTTTGCTTAGGACATTGATTTAGTTAGTGATGAAGTTGCAGTTTTGAACCACTTCTTTAAGCAGCAAATCAAGTATCCATCCATTATAGCAAATTACCATGGGACTCATCTGTGCCCAATTATCTGTGGATGATTCTTAAATTTCCATTTTGTCCCCTGATCCTTAAGCCTTGTTCAATTTCTCCTACTGTCTGTAGAGTATCTATCTGAATATTTCAACAATATATCACATTCATACAATATAGTGTTTATTTCTTATTTGTCCAACTTACTTTCTCTGATGACAATATTTTTGAAATCAGTCTACTTTGAACTTTGTCTTTGTCTATTTAATATAGATATCTTGTCAGAAGTTATTGAAAGTTTTCCTCCTTCCCTCCCTTCTTCCCTCACTCCTTCTTTCTTTCATTCCTACCTTCATCCTTTCTTTCCCAAGTCAGTAAATGCTTCACATTGGGGGGATAGTTTTCCTTTTGTTGTGTAAAAAGGAATTCTTTATTCCTGTTTTCAATTTAACAGGGGACCTGGAGGTCCTCTTACTATAGAGATGTGTAGGAATTAACCAGCCCACAGTGACAGGAAGTAGGAACCTGGGAGTCCCCACTGGGCTGAGTTTGAGTTAGTTGGGCTTTCAGTTGCTGACACTTAGGTGCTGGCAGTTGTGAGGAAGTTGACTGCTGGGAGTGAGTTGGTCTTTGGAGGTTGGTTGCTGGTGGTGTAGGTTGGTGATTAGTTGGTGGTTGGCATTTAGTTGTGGGAACATAAAGGCAGGCCTGAGCTTACTCAGAGGGTTTTTTGCCTTTGGGTTTGGGCTGTTAGGTTTGTTTTTTTTTTCCCCCCCTTCCTTGAACTTTTTGGAAGGTGGTTGGTCTTTGTTGACAGACCTAATTGGGGTTGGGTTAAACTAGTGGTTCCCAAACTTTTTTGGCCTACCACCCCCTTTCCAGAAAACATATTACTTAGCGCCCCCTGGAAATTATGAAAGTACTTATTGAACTCAGAATAGAATGTAATACAAAAAAAAAAAAAAGTGCGGCCATCACCGCTCCCCTGGATCACTGCAGCACTCACCAGGGGGTGGTAGCGCCCACTTTGGGAATCACGGTTAAACACTGATTGGGTTGGTTTTGATTGGGCTGGATTGGGTTGGAACTTTGTGGGGTGGTTGTTATTAGCGGTAGTTATAGGTAGTCTTAGAGAGTAATTATAGGCAGTTATAGATAGTTATAGGACAACTAATATAGATATTAGGAAAATTTCTTTCTCTACCTCTTTCATATAATTCCCTCCTTTACTATATTCATTTTACTATATTCTTTACTATCTCTATTTTAATTAAACCAAATTGTTAATTGTTAAAAGCTGCTAGAAGTTTTATTTTCTCTGGCTTAAATGGATAATATTAATTTGCAACTCTACTATATTTTCATTAAAACTTAAGTTATTAAAAGCTGCTCTCTTATTTTGTCAAAATCCCTAATTTAACCCTTACAGTTGCAATAAGATTACAAAGTTTACGTGGGATAGTGATTATTTCTAGTGCTTGTTATAGTGTCTGGCATAACATAAATGTTTAATAAATGCTTGGTGATTGACTTACTCATTTCATATTTTGATAGTTTTGAATTAAAGAAATAATAGGAAACATTATAAACTGCCTACTATGAGCAAGGCATTGTGTTATCTACTCGGATGCAGAGATAAAAAACAATCACTTCCCATAGTTTACATCCTGCGGAGGGGGGGTTGTGGAGAAAAGCAAAGGGAATAATTTGTGTAAAAATAAGTATAAATAGTGGGAAAACGGAGGGATCATATAGATCCAAAACCTCACAGTAATAAGTTAACTCTTCAAAAAATAAGTTATACTTGAATTGAGCTTTGAAGGAAGACAAAGATTCTAATACATTACAAGTATGTGAAACAAGTTTTTGAATGCACACAGGATGAAGATGGAGCACAAAGTCAGAGGAATTTCTAGTCTAATAATTATAGCTACTGATGGGCCAAAGGCCTTTGACAGTTCACCCTTTCTAGCCCTCTACTTTGAACCCGTGCACATAGTGATCAGGTTTAGTTTTGGGGATGTCTAGTTTCAAATGAATAGGATTAAGTTCCTCTTTTCATACTCTGTGTCATTAAATCTTCACAATCTTCCCCCTGGCTCTTGGGGGGCTACGGGGTGGGGGAGAATTGCTTAAAGTGTAGTTTTGGCTTATGTCCAAAATCTTTTTCAAATAGTGGAATAGAAATGCACTCTGTAAAATATGAATCACATATGAGGTAGGTATTTATTACCCTGACACAGAAAAAAATATTCGATTTAAGAGGCTCTTACAACTTCACATTGACAAAAGACCTTAAATAAGCTGTAGTTATTAACTGTCTTAAAAATCAGAAAATGAAGCAATTTATAGAACTATCTAATAGGCATTTTATATTTCACTTTATTCTGCACTAATCTTCCTCAAGTTAGTTCTACTCTGGTATATCTAGACTAAGATTGAGCATCTTTCTTCGTTGACAGTATTCTCTCTAGTATAGAAACTCACTCTTTCTGCGAAATCTATCCAACCAAGGGATGCAGGACTGCCAATCTTTTTAACTCAAAATGTTGCCTCCGATACTGGATTCTCATCATTGCTATGTGATGAACAATACTCTATAAGGGAAACACAATTGCAAAAATTAACTAGAGGCCTTAAAAAGATCAGTTTGTTTAGCAAAGCAACTCTTCTAGTTGTCATATAAGAGCAATAGCTATTGACGCTAGGAGTAAGTGAAGAATTTTCCTCCCTCATCTCCAAAGATAGATTTGAATAGATCTGACACAATTGACAATGGGAAAGAGAAGAAAAGTCAGAGCTGTTAAAGAACTACTGAGTCATTTGCCTTTCTTTTTCAGTGTCCAATAGGGGGAATGCTTTGTTTCATCATTTCCAAATTACCCAAATTCTTCATCACTGAACCACACATGGCTGTCCAAAAGTGAAAGTTGTAAGAGGCTTTATAATTCCCCAAATGTCCAAATACTCAGTTAGCATATGTGGTCAGTCAGTCAGAAGCAGGCAACTGTGCTTTGTAGATGTCCTGCTGTACCAGCAATCCAATTTGGTTGGGATATAAAATATATGAAAGAAGTAGCAAGAAACAAGGAGGTAAAGGTAGTGTGAAACAGAATACTGAGGGTCTAACTACCAAGTCTAAAAAGTTTGTATTTTATCAGGTAAATAATGGAGGGGATGTAATGAATAGTTATCAAAAGATACAACTAAAAAGTATGGAGACTTGAAAACCTTTTAAATTATATAAATCATCCAATACCCCAAATCTTCTCAGTTACTAAGGAGATACAGACATTCTAGTTGCCAGGTAAAGTATCTGGGATAGCAACAGTCAGATTATGTACCCCTGATCACTCTGAGTCCCTTAGGACTTATGCATATAGCCTAAATTATACTATTTTACATTACAAATTTGTTGTGTGTAAGTAATTTTCATTCTCTCTTCTGATATCTTTCACAAAAGGTAGGTACCAAGTCTCCATTTTGTTTCTGTTCATAGCTTTGAGTTTATTACTCTGAGCATAGTGGGCACTCAATAAATGTTGCTGGGTGATTTAATGACTAATAAAGATACTAGGGATGTGAAAAGAGAACAAATGTTGAAAACCAATAATATAACAAAACAATTTGCAAATACTGTTATGATAATGTAGTTGTCAGAAATAAGCAAGACAAATTTTGAAATGATCCCTAAACAATTTTAAAGAACTTCCCATAGACCTGGGTGAAAGGGAACATAATGGATGTTTTATATTTAGATCAAGGGAAAGAATTTGATGCAATATGGTAAAAGTGTTACTTGCTAAATTAATTCAAATCTAAAGAGGTCCTAAAAACAGTCATATGAATTCAAAACAGCCTCCATGACAGTAAACATAACATAATAATAATAAATGCCAATATATCACAGCAGTAGGAGGTGTTTAGGGGGTACAGTGGAACTTTGTTTTAGAGTTTTTAGCGCTTATCATTTATTGATGATTCAAAATGAGTCTGTGAACAGAATATTAATCAACTTTACAGCCCATGCTAAAAGAAGGACATGTTGCAAGCAAAAGGGTGAAAAAAAAAAGAAATAAAATTGACCTAACAAAAGTTGTGAAAATAAGGAAAAATTATCAAAATGACATTTTTTCTTGGGAAAAAATGAAAATGAAGGCATTTGGTGAAAAATACGGCAAAGATGGTATATCTTCAATATTACTAATATCACATCTCTTTTATTTTATATTTTCTATGTGTTTTCACACCTATTCCCTCATCCATGTGGTACTGAGGTCATTTCTCTTTTCAAACCTTGCTTATTATGTTTTTGGTTCTATTTCTCTATTCAACCAGTGTCAAGATGACTAATGTGTTTTTTCATTATTTTACCCAAACTGTCTCTATTTCAGCTTTGTCTTTGTTTCTTCAACATTATAATATTTTTGATCTCAAAATGGTGTGGGCATTCTATCCATTGGTGAAGATTAAAGTCTCTCCATGCTTTCTCATCCTTTGCCATTCACTTATATTTTTTATAAATCCTACTCAGGGTAACTACTTGAAGTGTTAAAGACTTTCTTATAAAGCATTTACATTTTCTTGGAAAGTCTCAGATTATTCATTTGTTATGACTTACTTTCACCACAAGGACAGCTCTCTTCATTTTCCAGTCAAATAATTCCTTGATTCATCCTTCATTGGTTTTCTTTAAACCACATTTTATATGTCATTATGGGAAATATTCAGTAACCTGCTCATGCCTACTATGTGTGTTACCATTGCCCTTTTTCAGTTGACCCTACACTTCAATCCTTTGGGTGATGTAAGGTTCTAAGATTCATGACCATGTACAATTACAAGAACTACATTTTTGTTAAAAAGTTTAATTAAAAAGCTAAAAGTGTTTTACATTTTTCTAAATAAAATCCATTCTACTCTTTTCCTTTTATTTAATTCTGGGTCCAACACACTGACCATTTGTAGTACCCACAATAAAAACATTATTTATGTAAATACATATTAGAATGTATTTATATTAAATATGGGAAACATATATAATATAAATATGTA
>NW_025391894.1:0-6797 GCF_016433145.1 Gracilinanus agilis | reverse complement strand
AATATGCATACTACTGATATTAGTGTTAGAAAATACCTTACTCATGATGTCTGAATACAGGGAACTAAGACAGTTATAACAAGGAAATGGTGACTAGAGCTTTGTCCTTGAAAGATGATAGCACTTGTCGTCCCTGAAGAGTATAGAAACATTAAACTTGACACCTTATTATCAAGAAAACATAGGTACAGTGGCAGCTAGGTAGATCAGTGGAAAGAAATCCAGGCTTGGAGACAGGATGTCTTCAGTTCAAATCTGTTCTTGGATATTTCCTTGGATATTTCATAGGATAATTCCTTGGATATTAAGGAACTGTAATGAAACTGAGGGAAAATGAGAGGCTCACTGGGATATATATTCTCAAATCAAAACTTCCTTTGATGTATTTTTCCAATTTTCTTAATTCAATAAAATCTAATCCTTCCTCCCTCATGTTTTGGATCTATATATCTCAGTTTTCATATTAAGGACTTTCCCTATAGCTCAAAATCTTTTTGTCTTCCCCTACCACAGTTTATAAGTATTATTCATGCTTATTTGTTTCTAAATTCCCCACAGAAGCTTCCAAAATGCCTTACTTAATGGCTGAATGAGTAACTAAATGAACTTGTTTGTTAAAAACACTTTTTACTTTTTTGTTATGAATTTGAACTTTAATCCCACCATTCACTAAGTGATTTTGAGAAAGTAACAATTTCATAGTGTTATGAGGAAATGGAATAGTGGTGAGTAAAGGAGAGTTTTTCTTGAGTGACTCTGTAGCTAATGGCAGTTGAGTTGGTTGGCTTAACTGATTAAGTGAAGAACCTGGGAAAAGTGGATTATCTCCAGCAAGAAACATCTATCCATGAAGGAAGATCAAGTTGAGCATAGAAGTAAAATCTGCATGATGGACATGCAGATGACTTCATCTCCTTGACTTCATCTACCCTGTGGTTTAACTGCTGTGATACCTGAGTTCCTGTGAAAGCTGTGATCATCTGTGGAGCTGAAGTGGATTCATGAGTGAGAAACCTCTTTCCCCTTCTGACCAGCCAGGCTTGTCCTGACTGATCTTTAAACAATTCTAAGAGTGATAAACTTTAGCATACATGCAGGTGGATGAAGAAAGCTAAATACTTCAGGGATTTTTCTGTTTTGCCTAAATAAAATTACTAAGAGAGTTATAGAAAGAGATGAATCACGGTGGGGGGGGATAAATAAATGACAGTGATGCAGGACATTTATGAAAAGATATATTCAATGATTTAATATTAAAAATCCCAAGTTCAAAATTCAATTTTACAATATTCCAGATGACAGAGGAGCTAGGATTACAACCAAGAATAACCTACACAGAAAATCTGAGTACAACCCTTCAAGAAAATAATGAATATTTAAAGAAATAGAGGGCTTTTAAGCATTATTTATTAAAAGACAAGTGCTGAATAGAAAAATGTGACACAGAAAAATAAGCCTCAAGAAAAACATAATGAGGTAAACAAGAGAGCAAACATAAGTGACTTGATAGTTAACTGTTACTTTCCTGTATGAGAAGATGTTACAGATAAGTCATAACAACTTTATCATTATTATGGTAGTTAGAAGGCATTGACATAGAGGGTATATGTGAGTTGACTATGTTGGCATGATGAAAAAAATTAGGTGTGAGAAAGAAATGCATTGGGAGAATGATGAAGGGAGAACTGGAATCAAGAAGAAATTCTTATATAAAAGAGACACACAAGGAAGATCTTTTAGTGGAGGGGAAAATGAAGGGATGATGGTAATTCTTGAATCTCTTTCTCTGTGAAATTGGTTTACAGAGGGAAGAATACATGCACACACAAATAGATTCAGTTGGGTGTAGAAATCTCTTACTTCAATAGGGAAACAGAAAGGGAAGAGGATAGAAATTATAGGGTGAGATAATAAAAGAGGGGGTAGATTAAGGGAGGCAATGGTGAGAAGTAAAACAGACTTTTGAAATAGGACAAGATAAAAAGAGAGAGGCAAGAATGAACAGAAGAAAATATGATGGAAGAAAATGTTCAGTCATTTTAGCCATTTCTAACTCTTTGACCCAATTTGGGGTGTTCATACCAAAGATATTGGAATGTTTTGCCATTTCCTTCACTAGCTCATTTTATAGATGAACTAAGGGAGAGAGGATTAAATGACTTATCTTGGTTTATACAACTAGTAAGTAGTTATATCCAGATTTGAACTCTCAAAAATGGATCTTCTTTACTTCAGACCTGGTTCTTCATCACTATACCACTTAGCTGCCCATGGAGGAAGATACACAGTTAATAATCATATTTTAAAGGTAATGAGAGGAGCTCACCCATAAAATGGAAGCAGAAAGCATAATATATTAGAAATCTGAATCCAATAATATGTTGTTTATGAGACACATTTGAAATAGAACAGAGTTAAAATAAAGGGCTGGAGAAGAATCTAGTATGCTTCAGTTAAAGTAAAAAAGACAGAGGTAGTAATCATAATCTCAGACCAAGCAAAAGCAAAACCAGATACAATTAACATGCTATTTTAAAAAAGATAATCAGAGGGAAACTAAAATTTGCAAAAAAAGCACCATAAACATTGAAACAATATCAAAAAAGTTTTACAGTAATTTTTTTTAATGATGAAGTTGTTCTTTGTCAAATATACAGGGGCTTTAGTAAAAAACAAAACAAAACAAAAACCATTACTCAATTAAAATGGTCAGAAGATATGAAAAACTTTTTCTCCAGCACAAGAAATCAAAGTTATCTAGTCACATTAAAAAGGCTTAAATATTCATTAACAAATAAAAGTTAAAAAATAACAAACACCTCTTAGATATTACCTAACAGTTATCAGAAATGACAAATAGTAGAGCTGATGAGGTAAATAGGTACAATAATTAACTGATTGTCATATGGCTAAATGGAATTTTTTTTGTGATTTCACATGTGTAATCAATATCAGATTACTTGTCCTCTCAGTAAGGGGAAGAGAGAGAGAGAGACAGACAGACAGACAGACAGACAGACAGACAGACAGACAGACACAGACACAGATACAGACACAGACACAGACACAGACACAGAGAGACAGACACAGACAGAGACAGAGACAGAGAGACAGAAAAAGACAGAGACAGAGACAGAGAGAGAGAGAGAGAGAGAGAGAGAGAGAGAGAGAGAGAATTTGGAACTCAAAGTTTAAAAAGAAGTTAAAACATTTTTAAAGTTTGTTTTTAAAAATGCAATTAAATTGATTTAATAATAGCTACAGCTAGATAGCATAGTGATAGCTTAACATTCCTTAAATCAGGAAGACTCATCTCAGACACTTACTAGTTGCGTGATCCTGCCTGTTGTTTAACCCTGTTTACTTCAGTCCCACATTTTTTAAATGAGATGGAGAAGGCAATAGCAACCCATTCTAGTATCTTTGTCCAGAAAAATAAAAATGGGGAAATGAAGTCAGATATGACAAACTATTGAACAACAAAATTAACAGATAACATTTATATAGTACTTTAAGATTGCAAAGTGTTTTACATATATTATCTCATTTGATTCTCACAACAACACTGATCCGGGTGCTCTTTGCTATACATGAGGAAACAGAGGGTAAGGGACTTGGGAGCTTCATTCCTTTTTTAAGAAAGAAATTAAGAAAAAAATAAGGAATGAAGGAAGAAAAAAGGAAGAAAGGAACAAAGGAAGAAACAAAGGAAGAAAGGAAGGAAGAAAGAAAAAGAAAGAAAATATATATATGCAAACACACAAACTTTAGAAAAAATAGGAAATATTTAATACAAGTAAGGAACTAGAATTAAAGGGTATTGGATAGGCTTTCTACAAAAGGTAGTATTTTAGCTGGAACTTAAGAATTTCTATTGCATTATGACAAAAAATACTGAATGCTTAAATGACATATGGGAGATATGGAACAAAATTGTTTGTGCTTTACTTTACAACTTTTATAATTCACTCTAGGGACTTGTTCATACATAAAGGGGTAATCTGGCATGTCCTGATGTTTAGAACTAGTTGCCAGTTTTGTACTGACTTCTTTTTTGTGGTATTGAGCTCTGAGGAAAATAAGTACTGAATCGTATTAATTTTAATAGCATGGCTATGTGAAATTATTTTCCCTTTGGCCATTCAGGATCAGCCAGAAGCAGCATGCTTCTAGGCTGGGATTACTTCTAGTCCCCTACCCCCAGGCTATCTAATTAGTTAAGAACTTCTCATCTTTTGTCAAGATCTTAAAAAAAAAAAACTGACACATTTGAAAAGTATGCTGGGGTGTGTGTATGTCAATTAGATTGTTCAGTGGATAAAAGGACAGGCCCACAGACTGGAGCCCCTTGGTTCAAATGTGGTCTCTGACACTTCCTAGCAGTTTGACTCTGGGCAAGTCATTTAATCTGTTTCCTTACCCTTATCACTTCTGCTGTAGAACTAATACACAATATTGCTTCTAAGATAGAAGGTAAGGGTTAAAAAATAAGGAAAGAAAAGCACAGTAGTCTAGACACATGGCAGGGTGTGTAAGCTTCTTTCTGGTCTAGGCGAAGATCCACCACCCACTGATGCATTAATGAGGGAGAAGTTGAAGTCTCTAAATTAATCTCCTCTTTAAAAATTATCTATCAATAGAGACTTACTGGGGAGGTCCAAAGGTGTAAACTGTCACATCAACTAGAAAGAGGATACAACTCCCTTCATAAGCAAGAGGCAAGACTCAAAAGGGGTCTTTTCATAGAAAGAAGCAAGTGAAAGCTATATTTTTGGTTAATGGGATTGTATACTCCATTAATAAACAGATAGGTTCTCAGAGAAATGGTCTCATGTCTTTCATTGGTTAAAATTCTGAGGTTATAGCCTTAGATTTTCAAGAGCCAATTCTGTTAAAAAAAAAAACAAAAAAAAACCTCATGAACTGTTCTATAATGGTTCCCCTATGTTATATCAAATAGTTGGTATTCTTGTTACTTTGTGAGATAAACTGAGTGGTTTCTAGATGTCTCTTTCCATAGTATGCTGGGCTTGGAAGTATTTCTCAAAAATTCAGCATCTCAGTCCATACAGATATGTCCTCCAAAAACAGCTTGGTTTAGGACTCAGTAATTGTGCTGGAATATTTCTTTTCACAACCAACATAACCCCTTGCAAAGTATTGGAGGAGAAAGTAACTTGGCAAAGAGACTTGAACAATGATAATAAGGATTAAATCATATGACCAAAGAAGAATTACATATTGAATGTAAAAATATACTCTAGAATAAGATTTGGAGTTCAGTCATAGGCAGAGAAGACTAAGGGATATTGTAGCTTTGATTGGTACTATATATCCTGGTCTTTTATCTGTCATCAAGTGGCTGGCTAGTTGAATAACTGGAAAGTGTATAGGTTGGCTTAAAAAGTTTTATTTTATGACAATTGGGCCTGTTTTTTTAAACTTGCATTTTTTTAAACACAGCAGGAAAGAAAGGAAATAGTAGGATTGATTATTGGTTCTTGAAAATTATAGATATAAATGAATTTTCCCTATGAGATGTTGTGGAAAAATAAACACACAGCAGACAATTTGAAAACTGCATGATTTTTCTTCTGGTTTTATGAAAATAATAGTGAGGCTAATGGTGTTTAAACATCTTTATATTGACATATGTGCTTTTATTTTATTTTTACAAATGTGCTTCTATGTGACATGATGATTTTTCAGATAATTACTTATTATTGATGAACAACATAATTATTCTTCTAGCAAATGCATGTATAATTTAGCCCTGCTTATGTTCACACAGCTGCTACTATTGAAATATCATGCATGTTTTTATTGCTGTTTTAATATTTCTTCATGTTTTTCATAGATAGGGATATCCACTTACCCCTCTTTTTTTATCCTCTATGTCTCTGTCTTTTTCTCTGTATCTGTCTCTGTCTTTCTCTTTTTTTGAAGTAATGTGCCACTGTTTCACATAATGAAAAGCTGTCTAGTTATATTGTGAGGATGAATTGCTCTAAACCACACTCTGTGGAAGGAAGGCTTTGCTTAAAAGTTATTTTTCTACTTCAAATAAATGATGCTTAGATGGCTATTTAACTTACTCTAAGAGTAAGATAATTTGGGTTTTAACTTTTTTTTAAATTGAAGTAACATTATTATTTCCAGAATTAAAACAAAGATATATATCCATAACTATTTGTGTGTGTGTAAAACATAAAATATATAACATACGTTAAATAAATTATATATAATATACATATAGACTGAGAAACATACACTCATGTAATTTATTTATTTTTAATTAATTAATTTGTTACATTAAAAGATAATTCTCTTTCCTGTGAGGACTGAAAAGAAAAAAATATCTGACTCTCTGATCTCTTTATAAAACTTTATTCAAAGAAAAGAAAACCAAAAACCCCTGAAGTTCTCTAGCTAAAATTAACTAGAGGCCCCCTCCCACTGAATCTTCTCAGATTCAAAAGCCTTTTCCAGTGAAGGATTGGTCCTTATATAGACCAATCCCATGCGCCAAAGTAGGGGAGGGCATTGCCTTTCCCATGAACAGGATTGGTCCAATTCAGGACCAATCCCATGTCAGAAAATAGGAGGTGTGGTCCCTTCCCTAGAATGGAATTGGTCCACTTAAAACAAACCTCACATCAGGAAGTAGAAGGGATGAACCCCTGGGGCATGCTAGGAGAGTTAGTTCCCCCTGCAGGCACAAATCCCATATGTCCTATCCTATCCCAATTAGCAAAGTCATCATTCGTCAAAAAGATATATATATATATACATATATA
>NW_025391893.1:0-7865 GCF_016433145.1 Gracilinanus agilis | reverse complement strand
GTGGAGAAGGACGGCCTCAGCTCCCGCGGGCCCGGGCTCAGCGCGGGGCTCAGCCAGGTGGCAAGGTCTCGGTCCGGCTCGCTCGCTCGCTCCCTCCCTCCCTCTCTGTCGGCTGTGGCGCCGGGAGCTCCGCTCGCTCTCCCTCCCTCTCAGTGCGGGACTCTCTCGCCTCACTCCAAAGAGAGAGCGAGGGGGGGGAGCGACAGGAGAGCGGCGCACACGGATGACGCAAGTCACCTAGCAACAGTTCTTCCTCCCCTTCTCTCCTCTCTCTCCCGATTCCCTGCCCCCCCCCCCACCCTGCCCTTTTTCCTCCTTCCACCTACCCACCCCCAAGTAACTTGGGCGCCCGCTGATGATGCTGAGGTGGAAGAGGAAGTCGCGGCTGAGGGAGACTAGGGGGAGGTGGGTGCGCCTCCGGCCGCCGCAGCCGCCGCCGCGTAAAAAGGGAGGAGGGAGAGGAAGGGGAGGAGTTGAGACAGCTACAGTTGCCGCCTCTTGCCCCACCCCCAGCCTCAATGAGGTGGCTGAGGCTGAATGTTGATAGTAGGGGTTCCTCTACCCTAGGGGGTAGGAAAGGGGGAGGGGGAAACGCCAAGTGTGCAGACTGGAGGGATAGGAGCCCCCTCCCCCCCGCAGCGGGAGCGCGCGCGCAGGCGCGGTACGCGCACGTAGACGTCTCGACGGTGGGGAAGAGAGAACGAGCGGCTTCACTGGAGCTCCGAGCCCCGAGGGGATTCAAGCAACCGCTCATCCCTCCCGAAGCGGAGCGTCGGGCCTCGCAGCTCTGCAACCCTCCGCGAGGGGTGAGTGACAGCCACCCAGTTGGGGGATTAAAAGGACGTACGTCACGGGGTATGCGGGAGGAATCCAGGATTTCGGAGGCGACTCTCCTCTCGGGCAACCCCCACCTTTTCCAGATGAGGCCCAGAAAGCAATGACTTCCCCAAGGTCACGCACCGCTGGCATAGCTGGAACTTAGGTTACCGACCCCCGAAGGGTTGTAGATTGAAACGAAGAGGTGGGCTTGAGGGGTGGATAGCCTCAGAGCGGGCAGGTTGCCCCTTGTTTAACCGATGAGGAAATGGAGGCCCGAAAAGTGAGTTGCATTTGCCCAAGGTCACTGCCGAAGAAACGGTGACCAAAAGAACGTTCTTGGTGACCACAACAGTATAAATGAAGTAAGTGAAGAGGTGACAGAATGCTAGTCGAGACTGCAACAATGTCAGTACTAAATAGTAACATTAAAAGATACATTGCTCATTGCTGTTAACCACGGATTAACTGTTTAAGGGTAATGTACATTTCAAGGCAGGGGGTTTCTTTGGATGTGTGTCTGTCTCTCTTTTTAAGATTTTAATGAAAACACTGAGCCACATCTGTCTAAAAGGCATTCTACTGGGGTTGGGGAGTGGGAATAGAAGACTGGTAGGATACAAATTATATAAGCTACTGCTACTGCCCTGCTTTTATGGGATTTGAAGCAACAGTGGATGTAAAACTACTGTGCATGAGATCATTAGACGTGCAAAGGAGCGTTATGTGAGATCCAAGTAGAGAAATCATTATTACCAGGAGCAACTGTAATAAACAGAATAATCAGGGAAAGCTTCGTGAAAAAAATAACATTTGAGTTGGTCTTTGAAAGAGGTATAAGAGTTTAACTGATAAGGAAGAGGGAGGATGACATTCCAGATATAGGAAATGGTAGCATAAACAAAGGCATGATTTGTGGGAAGGCACGATGTTGAGGATACATAGTAGTCCAATTTGGCTACACTGGTGAGAGTAGCATAAGATAAAATTGGAAACAATATACCATATAAACCATAATACAAAATAACATGTACAAGCAAAATGCAACGGACTTAGCCACTTAATAATAAGACATAGTTTCTTCCTCTTTTTTTTCCAGATGAAATTGGCTTTTCCCAAGTAGCACTGAGACCTGCTTCCAGGTTAGACATCCTGTGGTGATACAGCATTGTGAGAGACTGTTGATTAATGACCAGAGGAGGTGGAAAAATAGGAAATCAGAAGCTGGTCACCTGAGGCAACTCAGCCATTGAACTGAAGAACTGAGAGAACTAGAGCAGAATGCCAGTGTGTGGGATACTGTACCAAGACTGCAGGAAAGGAAGCTAGAATCTAGCTGGGACCAGTTCTACCCTTACTGTGAAAGTATTTTATGCAAGGACTGAAGGCACTTTGTGCTAGTGAATTCCCCTGTGTGGGAAGAATCAGAGACACCTTTAAGTCCCAGCCTTCAGGGTATTTGCTATCCCAGGAAAAAGAATCAGAAACTGTATGATAGGAGAATAAAAGAAAGAAAAAAAAGTTGAGTGTAAGCAAATAAATCAACAGGTTAGTTGTTAATAACAGAAGGGAAGATGGCCTCCAGGGAGTCTAAGCAAGCCCAGAAATCTCTGAGTAAACATAACAAGACAAAGAAAAATGAAGCAACACGTGATGAGGCAGCAAAAACTTTGGATTCCCAAGAGAGTATGGATTCACAGCAAGATGTTCCCGAATGGTACAAGAGAGAAATAAGAATCTTCAAAGCAGAATGCATGGCTTATACAGGAGAAATAATTGATAGAATTGAAAAACTTGAATCTGCCTTAGCAAATCTATCCAAAGAAACAAAAGAGAAAAGGCTTTAATTCTATAAGGAACACAAACTAAAGAAAAAATGAAGGACCAGAAGGGAGATAGAATAAATGTTTAGAATAGACAGAAGAGAATAAAATAAATCCTTTTTAGAAAAAGATAGAATATATAAATATGTTGAAGGGGAGAAGAAGAAGAGAGGATTTTAATCAATTAATGGAGAAAGAAAAAATGGAAAATTAAGTTAACTAGGTAAAAGGAAGAATGAAAAAGGAAAACTAGGGGAAAGTGTGCTAGAAAGGGGTGGAGAAAATGAAGGAACTTTATATTTATTTATTATTTATTTATTTATTTATTTGCAGCATTCTTAAAAAGTATCATTTTGCATTCTGGATTGTCTCCATCTCTCCAACCCTTCCCCCACCCATAGAAAAAGTAAGCAATAGGATACTCATATACAGGTGCAGTCATACAAAACATTTCTATGTTAGCCACGTTGAGGGAGAGAGAGGCAAGAAAAATAATGAAAATTAAAAACACTATCCTTTGATCTGCCCTCAGAGTACATCACTTCTCTCTCTGAAGGTAAATAACATTTTTCATCATGAATCCTTTGGAATTGTCTTGGATCATTGTATTGTTGAGAATAGCTTAATCATTCACAGTTGAGCATTGTACAATATTGCTGTTAACTGTATACATGGTCCTCCCAGTTCTCTTATTACTTAGTGTCAGTTCATGTAAGACTTCCCAGGTTTTTCTGAAACTGTCCAGCTCATCATTTCTTATAGCACAATAGTATCCCATCACAGTCATATACCACAATTTATTCAGACACTCCCCAACTGATGGGCATCTCCTCAATTTCCAATTATTTACCACCACAAAAAGAGCTACTGTAACTATTTTTGTACAAATGGGTCCTATTCCTTTGATCTCTAGAATGCAAACCCAGTAGTGGAATTGCTGGGTCAGAGTATGCAGTTTTATAACCCTTTGGGCACAGTTCCAAATTTTTCTATAGAATGGCCAGACCAGTTTAAAACTCCACTAACAAAGCATTAGTTTCCCTCTTTTTCCTTACACATTTGTTATTTTCCTTTTCTGTCACTTTAGCCAATCTGATAGGTGTGAAGTGTTACTTCAGAGTTGTTTTAATTAGCATTTCTCTAATCAGTAGTAATTTAGAACATTTTTATATGATTATTGATAGCTTCAATTCCTTCTGAAAACTTTGACCATTTATCAATTGAAGAATGGAGAGAGGAATTTAAGGATAAAGAGAGCCTATGAAAATAGGTTTGCCTTAAAGTAGATTAAGCAAAAATAACATAAGAAAAAAGATGTTTTTTAAGCCTAATTCAAAGAAAGCCATATTAGAGACAGGAAAAAACTCTAAGCCTAATTCTTATAACTTTACATATAAATGAACCAAATAATCCAATAAAACAAAAGTTACAAATCTGATAAGGAAACAAAACCCTATAATCCTTTGTTTACTAGTTTTGTTAGAGATTTTTTTTCCTTTAAAAAAGCAGTCTTTGTTATATGGTGTGGCTCTCATTGAAGGGAGAGGGGTAGTAATTGGGTAATGTAACAACAAATATCAATAAAAACTTTTAAAAGAAAATTTTCTTGTAATCAGGAAACTCATGTTCTGTCAATAACTATGGGGTTTGGACAAGTCATTTTGCCTCCGTTAGCACTAAGCTTCCTCACCTGTTTTCTAAGAGGCCTTCATGGTATAGAGATTATACCCTGGGCTTGGGGTTGAGAAGACCAGATACTAGTTATGTGATGCTGGACAAGGCACTCAACCTCACCAGTCCCTATTTCTTCATCTGTAAAATGCAGGAATTGGACTAAACCTCTGAGGTCCTTTCTTACTCTCAATTTATAATCCTATTAACCTTGAAACAACATGTATTCCAAAAAGTTAAATATAATTTAAGTAGAAGCACTAGATTCTGGGGAAATCAAGAAAAACCTTGTAAAGGAGGTAGCATTTAAACTGAACTTTGAAGGGAGCTAGTTCTAAAGAGGGGAAAGTAAGCACACAAAAGGAATAGAGAACATGTTTGAGGACCAGCAAAAGGGCTAGTGTACCATGGTAGAGTGAAGGCATGTAAGGTAAAGTGCAAGAATCCTAATTCCCCACATTTGATCAATTTAATTTCCACGGCATACTTCTTAATCTCAGCTACACACAAAAAAGTCACACCATCTGGCCATTGTCCATGGGTCTCCTATTGAGGTTTGATGTTAGAATGAAAGGAGATATTCATAGGTCACTGGAGTTTAGTTATAAGGATTGAGTATAGCAAGGATTCAGTAGGATTTAGCTTACATAGATAATCCCCTTGAGCCATTATGGAATCATCTGATCAATAGGGCAAAGTATGGTGACTTCAGACAATTACTAAGTCATAAGGGCTCCAGTCCCATGTAGGTGGGACCTTTTATACTCTTGGATTGCCAGGAAGTCATGTTAGCACAGTCAGAGGTCACTTCTTAGTTGAATAAAGGAAAGCACAATCTGAGCCAGGAGTCAGCAACCTTTTTGGCCGCGAGAGCCATAAACACCACATTTTTTAAAATGTAATTTCGTGAGAGCTGTACAGTGCTCACAGTGCGCACTCCTGTAACAGTGCGTGCTCTTGTAACAGCGCCTGAAAAAAATTGACTTTATGGCTCCTGCAGAAAGAGCCATATCCGGCCCTCAAAAGAGCCAGATATGGCTCGAGAGCCATACGTTGCTGACCCCTGATTTGAGCCTTGTATCTCCCCTAGGCAGTATAGTCCTGCGTTTTCTTAACCTGATGATTAGATGGAGGGTGGAATAGAGTGGCACTCTGGTCAGTATTAGTCCTATCATATACCATGTTCATAGTATCAAATTCCTAAAGATCTAGATGAATTTTCACAACTTAAATGCTTTTAAAGCTCAACAATCCTCCTAGCATAGGCATAACTTTCTATGGAGCAAAGAAAAAAAACACCCCATGAAGAATCGCTATAAAGGGGGGAAAAAATGAAAATCAAAAGCTGAACTCCTAAGCTTTTCCTCCCCATTTGGAAGGACAATCTCTTATCTCAACAATCTGGTCCTCATGGTAGGAGATGGCTAGTCCTTGAAGTTTATAGAGGCCCTCCTAATGCAAAGTGATGATCATGAGTCAAAGCAATACCAAGAATATCAGGAACACAGCACAGATAGCAATATCTCCTGCATAGTCATAGCTTCATCAGTCATCTATTATAGATTGGCTAAGAGGTTATATTTGTTTACAATTTGTCAAGATATCTAAGGTAATATTGAGACTCTCCCAATGCTGCCACCCCCTTAGTATTCCCAACTCACATGAGAGCATCACCAGGGGAATGGTACTAAGTTTTTGACCCCTTTGTGGCCTCTACCTCCAAGAAGAGGGACTGAGGACTTTCATCCCACAATCTAGGGCCTTAATTACCTCCAACTCAGTTAAGAGCGCCCCTTCTTAAAAAATTTTTACCTCTCTCATGCTATTGGAAAGCAAAGCACCTCCTTGGTTTCTAAGCATAAAAAGTAGCACCACCTCATTTGGCTTTACAGTATTAGTATTTTCACAATCACTTAACTAAGCCAGGGACTAGGCCTCCAGTCCAGATCCTGGAACCCTACATCTTTAGGTAGTTCCATAAGACCTCATCTTTAAAGATCTGAATGTTCCTGAGGAATGCTGTTTCTAACTAGTTTGCCATTTTAAAGAGCTTTTTCTGGAAAAGAGTTGCCCAGATCATCCCCAAAGAAATGAAGTCTCCTAACTTAAGTGGGCCTGAACTATTTCTCCAAGGCATATGAGCCTTCCAGAAGGGCAAGGACCAAGAAGCCAAGGCAGCTGCTGAGGAAGGGATAAAGAAAGGTTGGAGAGAATCATCAAGTAAATCTTGGAAACTGGATCCTTGAAATCAGAGGATCAGAGAGCCCTTTTCCTTCCTAGAGTGGCATTTATTTGTCACAGATATGGCTTCTGAGAGAGTGGGCACCTGACTCAGGCAGTCAGATGCATGATAATTCAGCTGTTAATTGAAACAAACCTCTTTGTCCTGAGATGAAAGTACCATTTTGACAACTGGAAAGAGGTTAAGGGACATGGGTCATTCGAGTGCTTTACTAGGCACAGAGAGACCAGAAGGTCAGAAATAGCTGCTTTGTCCTTATGGGAATCACATGATTCTATGCCCAGAACAAGACATAACCTCTCTAATGTCCATCCAGACAATGGTTTCATTCCTCAAGCTCTGCTATTCTTGTAATAACATCAACCTACTTATTTAGCATATGATGTTTCTGGTGAGTACTTACATGCCCCAGAAACAACTGAGTTCAGTGGGAAGCATGAACAAAATTCTTCATTTGGACCTTACCCCACAGTAGATAGATTTTGTTTTTCCAATCCTGTTCTCCCCAGACCTCTGGCCACTTGGCTAGCCATGTGGTATGAATAAAGATCTGGCCCATCCTTCGAGGGTCTTGCATACCAATCATACAGCCTACAACTCTGCCTGCTGAGGACTTGTCAGAACCAGGATTCTCTAGTGCAGGGGTCGGCAACATATGGCTCTCGAGCCATATCTGGCTCTTTTGAGGGCCAGATATGGCTCTTTCTGCAGGAGCCATAAAGTCAATTTTTTTTCAGGCGCTGTTACAGGAGTGCGCACTGTTACAGGAGCACACACTGTGAGCATTGTACGGCTCTCACAAAATTACATTTTTAAAAATGTGGTGTTTATGACTCTCACGGCCAAAAAGGTTGCCGACCCCTGCTCTAGTGTATCCCCTGTTACTTAGTGTCATTCCAGTCATGTCTGCCTCTTTGTGACCCTGTTTAGAGCTTTCTTGGCAAAGATACTAGAGTGGTTTGCCATTTCCTTCTCCAGTTCATTTTACAGATGAGGAAACTGAGGCAAACAGGATGAAATGACTTGTCCAGGTCACAGCTAGTATCTGAGGCCAGAATTAAATTCAGGTCTGTCTGACTCTAGGCCAGGTGCTGTACATTACTCTATCTACCTACCTCTGTTATTGGATTTAGAGGCTGAAGTCCAGTTGCACATGCTTCTTTTATAATAGACAGAGCAACTGGTAAACCAAGCAAAAAGAACATTCCCCAGGAACCCTGATATCCTACAGGTGAGGTCTCATTGGGCTGGCAGGAGAGGCAGGGTTCTAGAGCCTAGATTAGAAGCCTTAGACTGTAGCTTGATTTTTAAAA
>NW_025391892.1:0-2253 GCF_016433145.1 Gracilinanus agilis | reverse complement strand
CTAAAGGGTTTGACCCAAAGTTTGCCAGACTCCCTTCTAGTTCAAAATTCTGTGATCCCACGCACGTGCACCTTCCGTTCTGTGGGACAAAAATGGATCTTTCAGGCTCCTTCTGTGCTCTGGTGCCTGCTGGGGAGAGCCCAGCTCTTGGGACTCCGGGGGGCGCTCCCCAAATGGGGGGCGATCCAGCCTTGTGCCCGTGCAGGGTCCAAAGGTCCCAGGTCCAGGCCGGCCATGACTGCGCCTCTGCCTCCCCTTCCTTGGCCCCAGGACACCAGGGCCTAGCCAAGGCGCCCCGATTCTTACCCACTAAGTCAGCATTTATTAACAAATAGCTCCACGGGGCAGACCCTGTGCCCGCCGTCAGGGAGCCTCGAGGAGCTCCCAGTCTAACGGGGGGCAGGGCTGACCTCTGGGGACTCTGAGCGGGTGCTAAGGCCAGTCTGTCTTCTCTGTCCCCCCAGTTAAGACTGGACGAGGCGCAAGAAGCCGAGTGCCAGGCCCTGAGGCTGCAGCTACAGCAGGAGATGGAGCTGCTCAACGCCTACCAGAGCAAAATCAAGATGCAGACGGAGGCCCAGCATGAGCGGGAGCTCCAGAAGCTGGAGCAGAGGGTGTCTCTGCGCAGGGCACATCTTGAGCAAAAGGTACAAGGCCCCGGGGGCTGCTCTCTGAGCCAAGAGCCCTCCCCCCCCCCCCCGGGGGACACCCAGGTCTGGGGAACCCTGTCCCTGCCTCGAAGGCTGCCTGGCCCGGGAGGGAGAGGGCTGGAGGGGAAAGAGAGGATGTCTGGGTTCTGAATCTACCTGTGACCCAAACTGGGTCCCCTGGGCAAGGCCCTCAACTCCTCTGGGCCCTGAAGAATAAAGGGGCTGGACTAGGATCCTTTACTTTGGATCTCTACTCTCTGGGTGACCCCGGGCTAATTACCCAGCCTCAGTTTCCTGATCTGTAAAATTGAGGACTAGGATCTGTAGACCCTTAGTAGCCCCGGGCTAATTACTCAGCCTCAGTTTCCTGATCTGTAAAATTGAGGACTAGGATCTCTAGACCCTTAGTAGCCCTGGGCTAATTACTCAGCCTCAGTTTCCTGATCTGTAAAATTGAGGACTAGGATCTGTAGACCCCTAGTAGCCCCGGGCTAATTACCCAGCCTCAGTTTCCTGATCTGTAAAGGCCCCCTCTAGCTCTGCGGTCCTTAGACATCAAGGGATGACCCTGGGCGAATCATTTGTCCCCCCTCCCGGGCCTCAGTTTCCTCCTTTGTGAAATGGCTGGGTCCAAGGCCCTGGGAGGACCCTCCTAGTTCTAACCTGGGCGGCACGTGTGCATGGACGGGTGGGCCTCCCGGGCCACGGAGGGAGCGGCCCGCCACAGCCAGGCCCCTGTGTTGTTTCAGATTGAAGAGGAGCTGGCCGCCCTTCAGAAGGAACGCAGCGAGAGGATCAAGTTTCTATTGGAAAGACAAGAGCGTGAGATTGAAACTTTTGACATGGAGAGCCTCCGAATGGGATTTGGGAATTTGGTTACATTAGATTACCCTAAGGAGGACTATAGATGAGATTAAATTTTTTTGCCATTTACAAAAAAAAATGAAAAAATGAAAAAATTAAAACCCTGCAAAACCACATTCCCCATTGGAACGGGCGTCGCTCTCTCGCGCTCTCTCTCTCTCTCTCTTACTCTTACTGACATCGTGTCGGACTAGTGCCTGTATATTCTTACTCCATCAGGGGCCCCCTTCCTCCCCCGTGTCAAGTTTCAGTGCTGGCCACCCCCCGGCCCACTCTTTTATTCATAGTACGTCACAGTATTGATGTGATTATAAAATGTTTCAGTGAAAACTTTGGAGACAGTTTTAAACAAAACCAACAGACCAACAAATACGAATTTTTTTTAAAGTGGATGTATGTTTCTTTAAAGCAATCACTCATGACCACCCACCTATGAAAGTCAAGCAAAAAAAAAATAAATAAATAAAAAATAACAAAAAAAAAGAATTCTAAATGCCAAGGGGGAGAGAGACACAAATCCGCAGCCTTACACCTTAAACAGCTGCTACATTCTTCTTTCTTTCCTTCCTTCCTTCCTTCCTTTCTTTCTTTTCTTTTTCTCTTCTTTTTCTTTTTCTTTTCTTTTTTTTTTTGGTATTTATTCATCAGGAATTTAAAAAAAAAAGTTTTATTAAAGATTGAGAAATTTGATACATTTTACAGAATCTAATTGTGATGTACATATCAGTGGTGACATATT